>NW_026129819.1:15212-21780 GCF_022985175.1 Labeo rohita | reverse complement strand
AATTTAATGGCTTATCACTTTTGACCAACAGGTGGTGCTGTTTTCAAATTGATGTGACGTGTTCTGTGTGAAATGACAATGACACACACAAAGTTTGCCGTCATTATGTCAAAGCTTTGCAGAGATACAGCCTCAGATGTAGTTTGGCATCTTTCCAGCAAATTTGTTGATGCGCTAAACGAAAACGGTTTCGTATATCGACACGAAATTCATAACTTTTTGCCAGCATAGTCTGAAGATGATCTGAGTCAAATTTGGTGAAGATCGGACTAACAGTCTGGGAGGAGTTCGAAAAAGTAGGTTTTGTACATTAATCAAAATGGCGGACAGGAAGTTTGGCCAATTTCGGCATAATGGGTATCAATGTTCTCGACTTGACCCAAGGAATCTATTGGCATCAGTTTCATTCTAATAGGCTAATGTAAACAGAAGTTATTAGCATTTTTGTAAATTTCATTATTAATGTTTAGTGAATGGCGTATTACTTCTGACCCATAGGTGGCACTGTTACCAAATTGATGTGGCTTGGTCAGAGTGTGGTGACAATAGCACATATAAAATTTGGTGTCAATATGTCAAAGCTTTGCAGAGATACAGACTCGGATGCAATTTGGCATCTTTCCAGTAAATTCGTTGATGCGCTAAACGAAAACGGTTTCGTGTATCGACACAAAATCCATAACTTTTTGTCAGCATGGTCTGAAGATGATCTGAGTCAAATTTGGTGAAAATTGGACTAACGGTCTAGGAGGAGTTCGAAAAAGTAGGTTTTCAACATGAATCAAAATGGCAGACAGGAAGTTCAGCCAAAATTGGCAAAATTGGTATCGGTGTTCTCAGCATGACCGAAGGAATCTATCAAAATCAGTTTCATTTCAATAGGCTAATGTACGCAAAAGTTATTAGCATTTTTTGAAATTTCGTTATAACTTTTGACCACAAGGTGGCGCTGGCCCCAAAATTTTTATGTACATTCAGGGCATGGTGCCGAACATTTTTGTAATTAATGTCGAAACGATACGCTAATCCGTTCTCAAGATACAACATTTTAAAGCTAAATTCAAAATGGCCGACACCCAAAATGGCTGACATGGGAAAATTGGATATGGTTCGACTCGGTATGACACACCGAATCTAAAGAGACCAGTTTTGTGATTTTTGGACAAATCATTCAGACGTTATAAAGAAAAATAGACATTTTTCGTATCTCCTGACCACTAGGGGCACTGCACCGAAACACTGCAGGTAGGCTCAGGTCATGCTTGTTATAACACACACCAGGTTTGGTGTCAATATGACAAACTATTACGGAGATATAGCCTCACATTGATTTTTGCTAGCTTTTCGTAGAATTCTTTCGCGTGTTATTCGTGAACGGCTGGACGAATCGACTTGAATTCCATAACTTTTTGCCAGCGTGGTCTGAAGATGGTCTGTATCAATTTTTGTGACAATCGGTGCAACGGCCTAGACGAGTTCGAAAAGAGTTTCCAAACTTGAGTTAGAAAAAGTGCGGCGGAAAGAGGAAGAAGAAGAAGGTGGCAAAATTAGCTATATAGACCAAAACCACTGTAAACATATTTTTTTTCTGTGAACATGGGGAGTCTATGGGATTGACTCCCTTTTGCAGCCAGTCTCTAGCGGCCGGTCGATGAACTCCAGTTTTAGTCACTTCCATGTTGGCTTCAAGAGGGAGACCGGGAGGTTGCCTCTTCATTTTAAAAAAAAAAAAAAAAAAAAAAAAAAAATTAAAAAAGCGGGAAAATCAAACTAAGAAACTGAAACGGATGGGGGATGGTAATCGTCAAGCAGGAGGCGATGGGAGGGATTTACATTTTGAAGCCCCTGATAGGTTTTATTGTGGCCAATGAAATCATTGTGTGGGTTGGTCCATGGAGATACAGCAATCACAGACTGCCGTTTTCCCTTTTAAAATTAGCATAGGGCAGTGCATAAAATCACACAAAGTACTGCTCACTGCAGAACCAAATGGCTTCCAGCTCCCCCTCTCTGGATGTCCAGCTCCACCTCTGTGTGAACTAATGGGTGGAGTTATGTTTAGGATAGGGTAAGGGGTAGAGTTAGGGTGTGGTTAGGTTTCTATCTCCACCCATTACATTCAGCGAGGGGGAGCTAGAGCTCCAGCTCCTCCCATTTGACTCTGCAGCGAGCGCCCTCTCCCTTCTAGCCCAAAAACCTTGAATTTGGATACATGTCATTTTTTGACAAAAGAACTTGTGAGATGTGTGATATTCCATCACGTAAGCAAAGTGAACAGCATTTACAATGTGTTTGTTTCATTTTTTTGACATGTTTCTATGCGTAGCCTGTTTGTAGCCAAGATTTAGCTCGTAGTCAGACCAGCTATTTGTAGCTCACTCATAGTCAAAACTGATTGATTGTAGTTTTTGGTCAGGCAGCGCATGAGATGTTGATACACCATCATGTTTGCAGTGTCAATAATATCTACTAAGATATAAGTGTCATTTCATGACATGGTATATATGTAGCCAAGATTTAGCTCTGAGCTGGATGGGCTACGTACAGTCTGCTTTTAGCCCAACCGGCGAAATCAAGGCAATGGTCTAATTTTAATGGCTTGGCTATAACCCAATATCAGACCAGCAATGAGCATGGCCAAAATAGTCTTAAAACTGTTTACATGTCATTTTTCCCCACGCAGCTTATTATTAAATGCAAGTAAACTTTTGAAACATTTAAATTAGCATTATTTTACATTTTATTTCATTATTTTATAGCATTATTACATATAGCATTATTAATTATGCCAAAATAATGCTAATTTAAATGTTTCAAAAGTTTAATTGCATTCAATAATATGCTGTTATGCATCCCACAAGCTGTTAAATGTAACATTCATACACATTATACAATATAATTTGACTGTATTTCCATTTATAAATAAATATGCAATTACAATTCCGAACCGCTAGATGGCAATTGTAGCCTTACTGAGACAGGACTACTGGCAACACAAGACTTGAAAGTTAGTAGAGATCACTGTTGCAAGATCCCGCGATAATTCCGCCTATTGAATTTTGTTTTTACACAAGAGAACATTAAGTTTACCTGTGGGAAAGCAACGGGAAACAACAAACGATAAAGGACATTCCTGCTTGGTCTTGTAAGTGTATGTGTTCATTGTTTATATATATTATTTGTTATCATGTGTAGGAATCGTGACATTTCAGTGAAGGGAGCAGATTGTAGATGATAGTGATTCCTATGGACTAACATTAGGCCCCACAGTACAGCATTCATGTGATCAGAGGATTAATTGCACAATTTAATGGATAACAGAGTGAAAGTTTATCATTTGTATGTGTTTACAAACTCACGTGATTTTAAAACAGCGCAAGAAGAGGCGAAAGAGCAAACAACAGAACAAACTGCTTTGAAAAAGATTAATCTATATTAATTTATACAGTGAACACACATTCAGAAGAATTGGACAAACTGAGGAGTTTCTTTGTTATTGTACAAGTACAATAAGATTTAGTTTGAAACTTACAAATTGACACTAAAGCTCAAAAATACAAATTATTTTAAATTGCAATATAAAATGTTCAATTATAAAAAGTTTGCAGCAGTATTAAAATAGTGCAAATAGCTCAGATGTGCAATGCAGCATTAAAACCTAACCGGTACAATCAGAAAACATAATGTAATTAAAACAAGGGATGAATTTATTATTTCATGTACATTTGAGGTTAATGTGTGTACTGGGCTACATTTTAGTTACAGCAGCATCACTGTGTTGTTATGAAATTAGTTGTGCCAGACAATTTTGGACACTTTTACACTGATGCATATAATACTATCTGCCTGACATTGGCATGTGTTATTCAGGTGTCAAAGTTGTGCAGAACTGAAGGAAGAAACCTCAAAGACAGTGCCAAAAGGATGCTGGAAAGGTAAAGTCTTCAAAATGTGCCACATTCAAACATTGTGGTGTCAGTACTTATAGTGCCCCTATTATGCCATTTTAAAGGTTGCTAATATTGTTTTAATAGACTCCCAAAACAGTTTTACAAGTATGCAAGGTGTGTGCAGGGTTGTTACACAACATAACATACACAACTACGTATTTTGAACAATCCTAGAAAATACAATCTTTGTAGATTCATCATCTTTTGGAAGTGAATATAAAACAATTTTACTCACAGCGTAGGATACAGCGTCTTCTGTATAATGTACGTGTATGTGATGTAAACCACATGGAAATTTCACTGTTTGTGGGCGGACAAGTTGTTCTCAATGTAGAACGTGGGCGGACATTATGCGAATGTGTTACTTTGTGACATATGACCGTAACAGAAAAAGATTTGAATTCCTGATGACTCGTTCAGGCAAATGTTTATTTTCTTTTTTTTTTTTTTTTTTTTTTTTTATATAGACAATAACTTTATTTATCGTGCACTCTCGGCTTCACAACTTTGCAGATAGTTTATGTTCACATACAGCTACATGACACACTGCATGAAAGGTCATATTTGAAAAAGCATAATAGAGGCACTTTAATAAGTTACAGCACAAATCAAAAATGTAAAAAATAATTCCTTTACTAGTCATTTTAAAATGTCAAACTTTGTCTGCAATTGTTAACCACATCAATCTGTATTATATTTTAGGGTTTAAAAAATTCCCTCATGTCCAAATTCAACATTAAGGAGGTGGTCCACTGCAGAAGGAGTCATTTGAAAAGACTGCACTGTTCTCAGTCATTAGTGGTGTGTATATACAACACAACATTTACCAGAGAGCTTCTCTCTTTTTTTTTTTTTTTTTTACACACTAAATGGTGATGCACAATATATACATTGTTTTTGTGTTTGGTGTGCATCCAAGTAAAAGAGAATGACTCTCTGTCACAATTAGTGAAATTAAAGTAACAAAAAAAAAAAAAAAAAAAAAAAAAAAAGTGTCAAAAAAGCTTCTTATGCTATTTTTTTTTTTTTTTTTTTTTTCTCTTATTTGGCAGATGCAGTGATGACCAACTTCCCGGTAGCAACAAAGAGTTGTATTTGAGGAATGCAGTTGGGAAGCATTTTATACAACAAGAACAACAACAAAAAAGTATATTTCCTTTGAGTTCACTGTTGGTTGTTTTATTTGTTAAAATAAGTTAAATTATTATTATTTTGTTTTTGTTTTTAATTGTCATTTATCCACAATGTTTTAATGTTAAGTGTGATAACAAGCTCTTGATTTGTATTATTTATTTCTTTTAAATATCATAAGGTATTTAAAATATATTTTTTTTTTCATTTTTATTTTTTTTATTATCTTAAGTTGTTAAATTCCATATTTTTATCATAATATTTATATTTGTTAAAGGGGTCATCAGATGCCCATTTTCCACAAGTTGATATGATTCTTTAGGGTCTTAATAAAAAGTCTCTAATATACTTTGATTAAAAATTCTCAGTGGTTTTGTAAAACAACACCCTTTTTACCTTGTCAAAATGAGCTCAGCAAAAATCATCTCATTCTAAGAGGTTGTTCCTTTAAATGCAAATGAGCTCTGCTCACCCCGCCCCTCTCTTCTCTCTGTGCAATGAGGTTCTTGTTTACATTAGCCGCATTTAGCTGCGTTTAGCTGCTAAACTTCCTAACTACCACGTTATAAGGAAAGGCGATCGCAAAGATTCATAAAAAACGCTTATACTCAACTTCTGCTGTAAGTGAAGCTGGATCATGAATGATTCGCGTGAACATAGACGGATACATGTAGATCGGGTGGTGCATTCCCTTCACAAACAAACGTAATCTACTGCATCTTCAGCGGCTCAGATGTCGGGAGTAAATGACGACCACTATGTTCATTATTACATCCAGCAACACAACACCTCAATCACTCAATCGGAGATATTCTTGTCTAACTTACATCCCTGCTCTGGCATCAAAACATGGAAAGTTACTGGACTGTGGGTCTAACTAAGACACTCATGTCAATCAACTATCGTGGGAGCGGCCTCTGCGGGTGTGACGCCACAACGACAGGCATCTGAGAACGGCTCGATTTGAAAAAGGGGATATTATTTTTACAGATTAATTAAAAACCGCTGCATGTATTTTTATAATTATAGGGTAGATTTGTGCATACACTGACAACACACATTAATGTTCAAACAACATGAAAAAGTGAACTTAGCATCTGATCACCCCTTTAAGTGTAATATAAGTTACATTAAGTGTAATGTATTTATAATATTTTATTTTGTCATTAATTCTTTTGCATTTTTATAATTTTGTATCGTCTGAAGTTGTTAATGTTATTTTTCTTAATAAAAGCTGTATATGTAGTTTGTTTGGATGGATGGCCATTTTGTTGTGTTTTAGATGTATATATGTAGATGTTCATTAGCTGTCTATTTGATGACTAGTCTATTATTGGGTTATAGTTAGACATGTATTAAATTTTCACTGACAGCCCAAATTTTGCCTTGTTTTAGCCTAGACGTCAGGGCTATGTTTGAACGGATAATAGACGTCTTTTAAACACAAAATTGCTTGCTGGGAAGCGCAAGAGATCCAGGAAGGAGAG
>NW_026129819.1:0-14712 GCF_022985175.1 Labeo rohita | reverse complement strand
CTGAGCAACTTCTATGTTTTAAATACTACTAAAAACTAATAATTACATTACTAATAATGTCACATTACATCTTAACATGTATTTTGTTTATGATGCTCGTTTTATATTCAATCATTTTATTTTGACTTCTGTTATTCTGTAATTATATTCCATTGTGAAATATTCAAATATTCATATATACATATATATATATATATATATATATATATAAAACTAAACAATTAAACAATTAAATATCATTTAATTAAGACATTGGGAGACACAGAGTGACAACTGATATTTACATCTCAGATTCGTATCCATATTAACATCAGCATCTGAACCAAATCAGTATTTGAGCTTCAAACTCATTTCACACTAAGATCCATAAAAACCTGGCATATTAAATAAGAAACTATATATATATATATATATATATATATATATATATATATAAATAAAAAAAAAAAAAAAAAAAAAAAAATATATATATATATATATATATGTATATATATGTATATGTATATATATATATAATAACCTGTTTTAGACTAAATATAATGTATGTTTTGGACTGTTAAAAACTTTAATAATGTATCCCTACAAAAAAAAGAAAGAAAGAAAAAAAAAAAAAAAAAAAAACACTACCTTAATTTTCAGATGGATTATCCAGAAAAGAAAACAAAAGAAAAGAACTATTTAGAAGTACTTAACACTAACTGTTAAAAAGACATAGTAGCAAACTCCTTTAAAGGACAACATGGGTGGCTCTTAAAAGAGCCTTTGGGTTCGCTGATCACAAGATGAGACTTTACTTTGAGCTGGTGTATTTGGTCACAGCCTTTGTGCCCTCAGACACGGCGTGTTTGGCCAGTTCACCGGGCAGCAGCAGACGCACGGCGGTCTGGATCTCTCTCGATGTGATGGTGGAGCTTGTTGTAGTGAGCGAGACGAGACGATTCACCGGCGATGCGCTCGAAGATGTCGTTGACGAACGAGTTCATGATTCCCATCGCCTTGGAAGAGATTCCAGTATCAGGATGAACCTGCTTCAGGACTTTGTACACGTAGATAGCATAACTCTCCTTCCTGGATCTCTTGCGCTTCCCAGCAAGCAATTTTGCGTTTAAAAGACGTCTATTAGCCGTTCAAACATAGCCCTGATGTCTAGGCTAAAACAAGGCAAAATTTGGGCTGTCAGTAAAAGTTTAATAGACGTCTAACTATAGCCCAATAATAGACTAGTCATCAAACAGACAGCTAATGAATGCCTACATATATACATTAGTGATGGGTCGTTCTTGAACGATTCGTTCATTTTGAACGAATCTTTAATGTGACTCGGGACGAACGAGTCGTCTCGGGGAGTGATTCGTTTAGTCGCGCATGCGCAACATCCTATTAGGTTCTGTACTGGAATTAGTTCACCTGTTTAGAGTCTTCTAAACGAGTCGTTCGTTCATCTTATGGGGCTGTCACGTGATGAACGAACGACTCGAACCCGAAAACTTGTCAGATAAGAGGCGAGGTGAGTGAATCATAGACTAAAGACCCAGGTAAACAATGAATTAATCTTTTCTGTTTCTTATAGCATTATACCCAGCAAGCAATAGCCGTCATTTCACCGTCTCGGTTAACTATAGACTATAGTCCGGCTATGTGTGACCCCCTTCTAGCCCAAAAACCTTGAATTTGGATACATGTCATTGTTTTGGCAAAATAACTTAAGAGATGTATGATATTCCATCACGTAAACAAAGTGAACAGCGTTTACAATGTGTTTGATTTCATTTCTTTGACATGTTTCTATGTGTAGCCTGTTTGTAGCCAAGTTTTAGCTCGTAGTCAGACCAGTTATTTGTAGCTCACTCATAGTCAAAACTGACTGATTGTAGTTTTTGGCCAGGCAGCACATGAGATGGTTGATATACCATCATGTTTGCGGTGTCAGTAATATCTACTAAGATGTCAGTGTCATTTCATGACATGATGTATATGTAGCCACGTTTTAGCTCTGAGTTGGATGGGCTACATGTAGTCTGCTTTTAGCCCAACCGGCGAAATCAATGTAATCAGTGTCTAATTTTAACAGCTTGGCTATATCCCAGTATCAGACCAGCGATGAGCATGGCCAAAATAGTCTTAAATTTTTTATATTTTATTTCAATATTTTATAGCATTATTAAAAAATGCATTATTAATTATGCCAAAATAATGCTAATTTAAATGTTTCAAAAGTTTAATTGCATTTAATAATATGATGTCATGCATCCCACAGGCTGTTAAGTGTAACATTCATACACATTATACAACATAATTTGACTTTCTTTCAATTTATTAATAAATATGCAATAACAATTCCCAACCGCTAGATGGCAATTGTCGCCCTATTGAGACGTGACTACTGACAACGCGAGACTTGAAAGTTAGTAGAGATCACTGTCGCAAGATCCCGCGATAATTCCGCCGTTTTGAATTTTGTTTTTACACAAGAGAACATTAAGTTTACCTGTGGGAAATCAACGGGCAAACAACAAACGATAAAGGACTTTCCTGCTTGGTCTTGGTAAGTATATGTGTTCATTGTTTATCTATACTTTATTTGTTATCATGTGTAGGAACCGTGACATTTCAGTGAAGGGAGCAGATCATAGATGATAGTGATTCCTATGGACATTAGGCCCCACAGTACAGCATTCATGTGATCAGAGGATTCATTGCAAAATTTAATGGATAATAGAGTGAAAGTTCATTTGTATGTGTTTACAAACTCACGCGATTTTAAAACAGCAACAACAGAACAAAAGCTTTGATTAATCTATATTAATTTATACAGTGAACACACATTCAAAAGAATCTGACAAATTGAGGAGGAGTTTCTACATCTGGAAAAGCTGTTGGAAAAAGAGGAGATCCTGGCAGCAATGGTGTAAAAAAACAAACAGACAAAAAATAATAATAAAAAAAAAAATCTCTCCAAAACAACATTTCCTCACTAGAGCTCTCATCTTTGACAAAGTCAATCATTTATTTTAACTATAATATTGAATTTATGACAATGGCTTGTTACATACAGAGAAAGCATGAGCTAATTGAATAGAGTATCTTTGTTATTGTACAAGTACAATAAGATTTAGTTTGAAACTTCCAAATTGATACTAAAGCTCAAAAATACAAATTATTTCAAATTGCAATATAAAATTTTCAATTATAAAAAGTTTGCAGCAGTATTAAAATAGTGCAAATAGCTCAGATGTGCAATGCAGCATTAAAACGTAACAGGTACAATCAGAAAACATAATGTAATAAAAACGGTAAGGGTGAATAATTATTCCATGTACATTTAAGGTTAATGTGTGTACTGGGCTACATTTTAGTTACAGCAGCATCACTGTGTTGTTATGAAATTAGTTGTGCCAGACAATTTTGGACACTTTTACACTGATGCATATAATACTATCTGCCTGACATTGGCATGTGTTATTCAGGTGTCAAATTGTGCAGAATTGAATGAAGAAATCTCAAAGACAGTGCCAGAAGGATGCTGGAAAGGTAAAGTCTTCAAAGTGTGCCATATTAATCAAACATTGTGGTGTCAATACTTAATAAGTTACAGTGCAAATCAGAAATGTAAAAAATAATTCCTTTACTGGTCATTTTGAAATGTCAGTGAACTTTGTCCGCAATTGTTAACCACCTCAATCTGTATTATATTTTAGGGTTTTAAAAATTCCCTCATGTTCCCTCATATTCAGACCTTTCTCTCTCAGTTCTCTCTCAAAAAGCTTTTCTTATGATATTTGGTTTTTTCTTATTTTGCAGATGCAGTGATGACCAACTTGTACTTGAGTTGTACTTGAGGAATGCAGTTGGGAAACATTTTATACAAGAAAAAAAAACAATAATTAACAATTTCCTTCGAGTTCACTGTTGGTTGTTTTATTTGTTAAAATAAGTAAACCAACAAATTGATTAATCTTTTTTTAATCTTTTTTTTTTTTTTTTTTTTTTTTTTTTTTACGTTGTCATTTATTTTAATGTTAAGTGTGATAACATGCTCTTGATTTGTACTATTTATTTCTTTTAAATATCATAAGGTATTTAATATATATATATATATATATATATTATCTTAAGTTGTTAAATTCCATATTTTTATCATAATATTTATATTTGAGTGTAATGCATTTATATTTTATTTTGTCATTAATTCTTTTGCATTTTTATAATTTTGTATTGTCTGAAATTGTTAATGTTATTTTTCTTAATAAAAGCTGTATATGTAGTTTGTTTGGATGGATGGACATTTTGTTGTGTTTTAGATGTTTATATGTAGGCGTTCATTAGCTGTCTGTTTGATGACTAGTCTATCATTGGACTATGTTTAGACGTCTATTAAATTTTCACTGACAGCCCAATGACAACCTTATTTTAGCCTAGACGTCTGGGCTGTGTTTCAACGGCTAATAGACATTTTTTAGACCAAAAATTGCTTGCTGGGTAGTTTTGTTTCGTTTGAAGTGTGATCAACGTTTGTGTAAGCAGTAGATGTGTTAGGGAGGTAAAACATAACATTTTAATTATATTTTGTTAAAATGAACGAAATGACTCGAAAAAAGATTCGTTCATTTTGCTGAACGAGACTCAAATGTCCGAGTCGGTAAAATGATCCGAATTTCCCATCACTAATATACATCTAAAACACAACAAAATGGCCATCCATCCAAACAAACTACATATACAGCTTTTATTTAAAAAAAAATAACATTAACAACTTAAGACAATACAAAATATAAAAATGGAAAAGAATTAATGACAACATAAAATATTATAAATACATTACACTTAAATATAAATATTATGGTAAAAATATGGAATTTAACAACTTAAGATAATAAAAAACATAAAAATGAACAATATATATATTTTAAATACCTTATGATATTTAAAAGAAATAAATAATACAAATCAAGAGCCTGTTATCACACTTAACATTAAAACATTGTGGATAAATGACAATTAAAAAAAAAAAAAAAAAAAAAAAACAATAATTTTTTTGGTTTACTTATTTTAACAAATAAAACAACCAACAGTGAACTCAAAGGAAACATACTATGTTGTTTTTGTTGTTGCATAAAATGTTTCCCAACTGCATTCCTCAAATACAACTCTGTTGCTACGGGGAAGTTGGTCATCACTGCATCTGCCAAATAAAAAAAAAAAAAAAAATAGCATAAGAAAAGCTTTTTTGACTTTTTTTTTTTTTTTTTTACTTTAATTTCACTAATTGAGACAGAGAGTCATTCTCTTTTACTTGGATGCACACCAAACACAAAAACGATGTATATATTGTGCATCACCATTTAGTAAAAAAAAAAAAAAAGAGAGAAGCTCTCTGGTAAATGTTGTGTTGTATATACACACCACTAATGACTGAGAACAGTGCAGTCTTTTCAAATGACTCCTTCTGCAGTGGACCACCTCCTTAATGTTGAATTTGGACATGAGGGAATTTTTTAAACCCTAAAATATAATACAGATTGAGGTGGTTAACAATTGCAGACAAAGTCTGACATTTTAAAATGACTAGTAAAGGAATTATTTTTTACATTTCTGATTTGCGCTGTAACTTATTAAAGTGCTCCTATAATGACCTTTCATGCAGTGTGTCATGTAGCTGTATGTGAACATAAACTATCTGCAAAGTTGTGAAGCCGAGAGTGCACAATAAATAAAGTTATTGTCTATAAAAAAAAAAAAAACAAACTAAATAAATAAAAAAAGTCGGCTCACATTACAGTCATACGTCACAAAGTAACACATTTGCATAATGTCCGCCCACGTTCTACGTCGCGAACAACTTGTCCGCCCACAAACAGTAAAATTTCCATGTGGTTTACATCACATGCAAATTTACACGTACATTATACAGAAGACGCTGTATCATACGCTGTGAGTAAAATTGTTTTATATTCACTTCCAAAAGATGATGAATCTACAAAGATTGTATTTTCTAGCGATTGTTCAAAATAAATAGTTGTGTATGTTATGTTGTGTAACAGCCCTGTCATGCTAACCGGCTAAATCACACTTCTGTAGTTCTGTTGTTCAGCTGTGGACCCACTGTAGTCTGACAATTTGTGACTGATGCAGCTTGACTGTCTGTCTGTCTCATTAGTTGGTGTAATGATAAAGGATGGTGCACAAAGTGGCTTTCACACTGAATGCAGAAAGCGCTGTGCTATGAAACCCATTCGTTTCAATTTCTTCCACCACGCGAGGACGGCTTGTTTCTGCCTCGACCAAAGCGCACGCCGCCGACAAAGTTCAAATGAGTTGTTCAAATGAACTTTAGCCGCTGTGCTCTGAAAGCCGCCTTAATGCATTATACAATGTTGGTTCGCTTACATAAGCAAATTGCGAGCACTTTCCACAATAGACCATGCTAACTTGTCTATCAGCCACTTCAGCCGTTTTATCAGACTCTGGTTTGAATTTGTAAGGTAAAATCGATGCCATCTTTTCTATGTATTGACAAGTTTCCAGGGCTGTCAGTCAGTTATGGCAATGGGCGTTTTGTTCTCCGACACGCTGTACGTGGTAAACCAATCATAAAGGACTGCATCATCTGACCAATCACAGCAGTGAGGGCTCACGGAAAGGAGGGTTTAGAGAGACTGATTCTTTGAACTGCTTCGCACGAGTCGTTTATGAATCATTTAGAAATGTGGTAAAATTAAATCTATTTTTGGAGAAAACTGAAGTGTTTTTTGACTTTGCATACATGTAAGCCTGTTTTGGGAGTCTATTAAAACAATATTAGCAACATTTAAAATGGCATAACAGGGGCACTTTAAGTATTGACACCACAATGTTTGAATGTGGCACATTTTGAAGACTTTACCTTTCCAGCATCCTTTTGGCACTGTCTTTGAGGTTTCTTCCTTCAGTTCTGCACAACTTTGACACCTGAATAACACATGCCAATGTCAGGCAGATAGTATTATATGCATCAGTGTAAAAGTGTCCAAAATTGTCTGGCACAACTAATTTCATAACAACACAGTGATGCTGCTGTAACTAAAATGTAGCCCAGTACACACATTAACCTCAAATATACATGAAATAATAAATTCATCCCTTGTTTTAATTACATTATGTTTTCTGATTGTACCGGTTAGGTTTTAATGCTGCATTGCACATCTGAGCTATTTGCACTATTTTAATACTGCTGCAAACTTTTTATAATTGAACATTTTATATTGCAATTTGAAATAATTTGTATTTTTGAGCTTTAGTGTCAATTTGTAAGTTTCAAACTAAATCTTATTGTACTTGTACAATAACAAAGATATTCTATCCAATTAGCTCATGATTTCTCTGTATGTAACAAGCCATTGTTCAGTCATAAATTCAATATTATAGTTAAAATAAATGTTTGACTTTGTTGTTTGATTAGAGCTCTAGTGTTTTAAAATGTTGTTTTGGAACACATACAAATGATTTGTTTGTTCACTTTTTTTTATCCATTAAATTTTGTTTTTTACACCTCTGCTGTCACGAATCTCCTCATTTCCAACAGCTTTTTGCAGATGAATCAGAAACTCCTCAGTTTGTCCAATTCACTGAAATGTGTGTTCACTGATAACAAATTAATATAAAGATTAATCTTTTTCAAAGCAGTTTGTTCTGTTGTTTGTTCTTTCGCGTTCTTCTTGCACTGTTTTAAAAATAATGTGAGTTTGTAAAACAAACAAATGATAAACTTAGGCTCTATCATCTGTTAAATTTTGCAATTAATCTCTGATCACATGAATGCTGTACCGTGGGGCCTAACATTAGTCCATAGGGATCACTTTCATCTAGTCTGCTCCCTTCACTAAAATGTCACGATTTACACATTACTTAAATGGAAATACATGTTTCGCCGGTTGGGCTAAAAGCAGACTGTACGTAGCCCATCCAGCTCAGAGCTAAATCTTGGCTACATATATACCATGTCATGAAATGACACTTATATCTTAGTAGATATTATTGACACTGCAAACATGATGGTGTATCAACATCTCATGCGCTGCCTGACCAAAAACTACAATATTTGACTATGAGTGAGCTACAAATAGCTGGTCTGACTACGAGCTAAATCTTGGCTACAAACAGGCTACGCATAGAAACATGTCAAAAAAATGAAACCAAACACATTGTAAATGCTGTTCACTTTGCTTACGTGATGGAATATCACTTCTCACAAGTTCTTTTGTCAAAAAATGGAATCCAAATCACACATCTCAAATGGGAGGAGCTGGAGCTCCCCCTCGCTGAATGTAATGGGTGGAGATAGAAACCTAACCACACCCTAACTCTACCCCTTACCCTATCCTAAACATAACTCCACCCATTAGTTCACACAGAGGTGGAGCTGGACATCCAAAGGGGGAGCTGGAAGCCATTTGGTTCTGCAGTGAGCAGTACTTTGGGTGATTTTATGCACTGCCCTGGTCTGCTATTTTTAAAAGGGAAAACGGCAGTAGAAACTGTGATTGCTGTATCTCCATGGACCAACCCACACAATGATTTCATTGGCCACAATAAAACCTATCAGGGGCTTTAAAATGTAAATCCCTCCCATCGCCTCCTGCTTGACGATTACCATCCCCCATCCGTTTCAGTTTCTTAGTTTGATTTTCCCGCTTTTTTTTTTTTTTTTTTTTTTTTTTTTAAAATGAAGAGGCAACCTCCTGGTCTCCCATTTTTTCATGGAAGTGACTAAAAGTGAGCAGGGCATGGTCTGATCTTGAAGCCAACATGGAAGTGACTAAAACTGGAGTTCATCGACCGGCCGCTAGAGACTGGCTGCAGTCAATCCCATAGACTCCCCATGTTCACAGAAAAAAAATATGTTTACAGTGGTTTTGGTCTATATAGCTAATTTTGCCCTTTATGTAAACTCTGAGGGGGGTGATTATTATTTTTTTTTTTTTATAACTCATCCATTTAATTTATATTAAGCCTTAAAGTTCTGCATAATTTAGGGCGTGGCCACTTAAGTGACAGGTGGATTGCGCTAGGCGGGCGTGGTTTCAGCAACCAGCTCCACCCACATCCCGCCTATTTGCCCATTTCCGATTATCCGGGAGTGACGATTCCACGATGCCGATGGCCGACTCCCGCCCACTAAAAGCATCAAAAATGCTCTTCAGAAACCTACGGGTGACGTCACGGACACTACGTCCATGTTTTTTACAGTCTATGGGTAAAATGTATTATTGCAATATAATAACCACGGAGTTGATTACTCAATTTTATTTCCATGTTTAATTAATATTACAATAATAAGAATATATATTAGCATTTTAACCTCAAAACGTTGGTTTACTGCAAACTTATTAAGCTTGACCAGGGTTGGCGAACTCCAGTCCTGGAGAGCCGCAGCCCTGCAGAGTTCATCTCCAACCCTAATTAAAACGTACCTGCCTGTTGCTTTCTAGTAACCCTTCAGACCTTGATTAGCTTGTTCAGGTGTGTTTCATTAGGGTTGAAGCAAAACTATGCAGGGCTGCGCCTCTCCAGGACCGACGTTCGCCACCCCTGAGCTTGACCAATGACTGCAATTACTTAAAGTGATATACACATTGTGTTTATTTAACAAATCATACGTACTTACATCATTCAGAAACTCTCTCTTTGTGCGAAAGGGTGGGTGGCTCTTAAAAGAGCCATTGGGGTGGTTTGCGCTTTGGATTCCAGAAATAACTCAACCACCGAAACCATACAGAGTGCGTCCCTGTCGTTTCAGAGCATATACAACATCCATGGCGGTAACGGTCTTTCTTTTAGCGTGTTCAGTGTAAGTCACAGCATCACAAATAATTCTCTCCAGAAACACTCAGTGTGGAGGTATCGTCTCATTTGTTTATTTAGGCCAATTTAGGCCAGACAATTAGGATCCCTGGTGCAACCTGCAAAATGCAACATTATCTCTAGTCAGAGGTCATGACCACAACTGTAGATATAAGTCGACCAACATTACTTTCTCTCTGACAATAGTTTTGTTGTAGTCATGCCATGGTTTCCCATGTTTGCTTGAGAAATGTTACCCACGCAAATTTAGGTTGGACAAACAACATCCAGTTGACGTAAACGGAAATTCCCTTTTGGCCTTCACAGTAGACGTACTGAACTAACGGCAAGTGTTAACCAGATCTGTAAAATCACATTTAGCATACCCCATGCTACATCTCAACTGGACTTTAGCCCATTACTAACCAGGTGCAGATATGAGTTAACAAGGTTACAACATGATCTACTGGAGTCAATCATTCCAGAGTAAACAGAATCAATTCAAATGTAACAATGCATTATCAGTCAGGTAAATATGTATGTCAATTCAGAGATAATCAATGCCAGACATCAAATTCTCAAAAATAAATTTAAGAGTAAAAGATGCATACTTTATTATAATTTGTTTATGTTTGCAGAGGTTTGATAATCATAAAAACAGAAATATCCCTAATATAATCATAGCATCAAAGTTCACAGTCAAAGCAAGTTCTGCAGACTCCGTGATCTCTCAGTGATGTGGTTTGGTTGTAGATGTACCTTGTAATGGAAGTCACAGCATTTTGTAGGTTGTTTCTATATAGTGGGCCTCACGCTTTGATAAATAAACACAATGTGAGTACAGAAAGCCAAATTTTTTCATGCTAAAATGCATTAAGCCTCTCGTATCTGGCACCCTGTGGCTGAAAAATACAGGAGTGACATTTAGTTTGTAAAGAAAACTGAAGTATGGTCCTATTCAGACCTTCAGCTGTTCCCAGCTCAAGCTGCCTGTTAACTGCAGCTGCATGGTGAAGATGCTGACTCTTTCACACCTGGTGGGGATCTCTGCCTCCCTGCAGGCCAATTCTGTCGGGGGTGGACCAGCTCCTTACCAGTGCTGCCAGAGTGCTCCGGGTGGGATCTGGCTGGGCCATTCAACGCGAGGGCCAGCTGACACTCCTTCAGACCGACTGCTGACTGCTGGGAGTGACAGGCCCGGAGGCAGTCAGCTCTGGCACTCTGAGGGATTTTCATCGGACCTCCTCCTCAACTACCAGCATATTCACTCTCTGGGCCCGGCTGCAGTAGTCTGCCCCGCAGCCGTGCTGGAGGGCTCCCATTGCAGACTCTCCACACGCCCCACCAGTGGGCAAGGGCCATGTGATGCTCTCGGGCCAGAGAGTGCGGCCCGCTTCACCATCTTTAATTCCTTCAGTGACAGCAGGCTTTCCATCCCGATCTTGCACTGGCTCGATGGGGCACCACTCTGGAGGGCTTCCAGCACTACACAGCCGACCCTGCGAACTCGGCCACAGTGACGGGTTCAACTGCTGCACCAATTCTTTCTCCCCAGCCAGCTCAGTTTACGGCGACTACTGTGCTGCATCTTTCCATTGAGACCCATGAGGCTCTTCACAGGGAGCTGCTGAAGTGCGGCAGGGCGCCCGGCACGTCCTGTCGACTGCATGCGGGGCACTGAAGCAACATGGATGAAATTCACCCCCTCGAGACCCGACATGAAGGGCAAGGTAACTATGGCTGCACGAACTGAGGCTGTAAGCTGACCACTCTTTTTCCTGGCCCAGAGAGACAGGCTCATGGAGTGCTGGGATTGACCCACACCCAGTCGTCTCTAGCTGACCAGTTTTGTTCTGTGGACGGCTTCAAAACTCCACTGCAGGGCAGCTGCTCTCTGGGTCCCAGCTCCGCGGTGAGGCTGTGGGTGAGGTCTGGGGGTGTGAGGGCTGATCTCCACCCATTACCTTCAGCGAGAGAGCTACTCCGTGGCTCTGCAGCACCAGCAAAAACCTTGGTTTGTCGACAGCGGCATGTTTCTATGCGTGGCTGGCCAGCCAGACAGTCCCCGGTTTTGGTGGCAGCCCTTAAAATTAAAATTTGGTGATTTTCCACACAAGGCATTTCCCAAAAGCCTTTTGATTTGATTCAACCGGGAATAATTAATTTTAATTTATAAATTTTAACCAAGGTCATTGGGCAGGGCAGAGTTGGGCTTTTAGGCATTGCTTTTTAAAACTTACTGGTGGCCTGGAACTTAAAAATTTCCCCTTCCCTTAATCAAGGGCACATATTTCTCTAAAATTTCATGGCCCAAGGCCCGCAAAACCCCCTTCGCTCCACTTTGAACTGGACATTTTTTAAAGTAGGGAGATTTTGTGATTTTTTTACCAGGCCTTGCGGAATGAGCCCGGGGGGGAAAAAAAACCCAAAGCCCAGCAACAAAAAATAAATTCTGGGTTAAAAGTAACTATTTAAATGGCTTAACCCCCTGTTTTTTCCCGGCCCTTGCCATTTGCCATCCTTGGTTTAGCTACCATTTTTTTTTTGAAAAATTTCGGATTACCCTTTTTGGGAAAAAAAGGGGGTTTGGGTGTTAAAAGTAATTTTCCCCTTTTCATTGGGTTTTTACCCTCCTTTGCAGTAACCCGTTTTGCCGGAGTAGGTGGAAAGGTTTGGCCGCACAAAAAGGGAAAATCAAAAACAAAAAGATTTTCACCAAATTTTTAGAAATTGTATTATTTATACTTTTAAATTTTCTGTGCATTGTCCAGGGAAAAAATTTAAATTCCCTTTAAGGGGGCGGAAAAGAGGGTCAATGTCATGTCAAATTTGAGTAGACCGTTTTGTGGTACACCCCCCGGGAAAAAGCCACATCCCGGGAAAAAAGGGCCCCAAAGGCGGAGGTTTTTTGAAAAGTTTAGTAAGGGAAACGGAATTTGTGTAATTTAAAGAAAAATTTAAAAAAGGAATGAACATTCTAAGGCATTTTTGTCTTTTATAAATTTTTGATTTTAAAAATATTTTTAAAAAAATGGCAACTTTTAAATTTTTCCTTGGGAAACCCCCGAAAAGGGGAAGAATTTGAAAGTGAATTTTGGGGAAAAAGGGGTTTTATTAAAAAAATTAAGATAAAAAAAGGTTTAAAAAAGGGGAAAAATCACCCAAAAAAAAAAACAAATCAAAACCCCCCAAAACCCAGGGGGAAATTTTCCTGAAAAAGCTGGGTAAAGGGAAAAAGGGAAAAAAAAAAAAAAAAAAAAAAAAAAAAAAAAAAAACCCCAAAAAAAAATTTTCCCCCCCCAATTTGAAAAAGTCAATCATTTTTTTAACATAATTTGTTTTTGACTAAAAAAACTTTTTCAACAAAAAACATGAGCTAAAATGAATATCTTGTTTTGTACAAGTACAATAGATTTTTTGAAACACAAATTGACACTAAAACTCAAAAAAAAAATTTTTTCAAATTGCAATATAAAAAATTTCCAATTTTAAAAAATTTGCAAAAAATAGTGCAAATACTCAGATGTCTCAGCATTAAAAACCGGGACAATCAGAAAAAAAAAAATGTAATTAAAACAAGGGATGTTTTTTTTTCATGTAATTTTTAGGGTTTGTGTGTCTGGGCTACTTTTGGTTTGATCCTTTTTGTTATGAAATTAGTTGTGCAACATTTTGGACACTTTTTTGATGTATAAATTTTCTCCGACATTGGCATGTTTTTTTCAGGGGTAAAGGGGGGAAATGAAAAAAGAAACCCCAAAAAAATGCCAAAAGTCGGAAAGGAAAATCTTCAAAATGTGCCACATTCAAACATTGTGGTGTCAAATAAAGTGCCCCTTTTTCCCTTTTAAAGTTGCTAATTTGTTTTTAAAGACTCCCAAACAGGAATGTATCAAGTAAAAAACACTTAGGAAAACCCCCTTTTCTCCAAGGCAAACTTGAAAACCCAAACCCCCACCCCCGCTTTCTAAATATTTTTTATAGGCCCAGACAGCTGGGGAACAAAACGCATTCCAAAAAAAACCCCCTGGCTTTAAAACAAAAAAGTCACTTTTTTAAAAAAAAAAAACCCGAGTCAAAAAACGGTAAGGGCGGTTAAAACGGAGGGGGAAAAGGCTTTTTTTGTTATGGAAAACAAACTTAAACTTTTAAAAAGGGGTAAAGCTTTAAAAACCTTTTTAATTTGGGGTTTGCTTTTGGGCGGGGAAAAATTTTTAAAAAATTTGTTAAGAAGGTTTCCTTCAGTTAAACCCTTTGTGCCCCCCCCAAAAAAAATTTTCCAGCGTCAATCATAACACTTGAAACTGGGGGGGTCCCGAAAAGGAACTAAAAAGGGTTTGGGGAAAAAAGAAGGGCGGGTTGTTCCAAACTAACCCCAAACAAAAATAGGGGTAAAAAATACTCTTTGAGATTCATAATTTTTGGAAGGAATAAAAAAATTTTTATCACAGGATAAGCGTTTCCCTTAAATATTTTAAAAATTTGCATTTATGTAAACCCCATGGAAAACTGTTTGTGGGGGGACAATTTTTCCCATGGCGGGGGCCTTGCAAAAGTTTTTCCTTTTGGCAAATTTGTGACTCGTTCAGGGAGGGCCGCTCTTTTTTTTTTTGTTTGTTTTGTTTTATAGACAATAACTTTTTTATCTTTGCTTCCCAAATTTTCAGATAGTTTATTTCCTACAGCTAAAGAAAACTGATGAAATAATTTGGGTAATGGGCACAATAAGTTCATGCAAATCAAAAAGTAAAAAATTCCCCCTTTCAGTCTTTAAAATGCAAACCCGCATTGAAACCCCCAAAGTTTTTTTAATATTTTGGGGGGTTTAAAAAAACCCCCTCCCAAAATTCCCCCAAAGGGGTGGATCCAAAAAAAAAAAAATACCCCCCCGAA
>NW_026129818.1:0-34542 GCF_022985175.1 Labeo rohita | reverse complement strand
ACTACAGTCACCAAAATGACCTGCATTTCATTTACTTGGAGTACAGTATTTGATTAAATGTTTGAGAACTTGACCATTATACTTGATGTGAACTGGAGTTTGAAGTCTCATTACCTGACAAGGTTGTTCATCCAGGGTGCATGTTAACATTCATTTGGTATACGCTCAACAGTTTTATTCACAAAGCGATAAAAGGGAACACGACACGCAATCTCTTTGAAGGTTTTTGTGGGATCAGAGCATCCATGGCCCTTCACATTATTTTCTTTCTTGAAGACTAAGGCTTTAATTCCAGTGTAATTTTTCAAGATGTTAAGACTTGGTATAATGTCATATCCACTTGAATTTAGACAGGGAGAGTAGACAGTGTAGATGACAATGCAGCCATCATTTCGTCTTTGTGCAAAGTCTTTAAAGGTTTGTAATGAATCATTTTGGAGCAGGACAGACACTGATTCACTTGTGCAATTTTTTGTTCCATTACAAGGCTCATGTCCTGCTGCCATGAGGTCTGTACCTTTGTAAAACTTATTTGTTGTTTTATAAATGGCATTTTTCACATCTGTTGCTTTCTTCTTCAGAGTCATGAAGAGTTTATTTGAAGGATCAAATTTCCCTTGACACTGATTCTTCGGTACATTGATGGCTACAGCATACGATTCCACTGTGGTGTCTGTATAGCTGAAAAACATCAAATAGAGCAAGATAAGAAGAGTTTTGTGATGACCAGCAGACTAAACACGGCTTACTAATGACATTTTATTTCTTTACTTGTGCTACATCATATAGTTAAATTACTTATAAACCTTGATTTTATGCTTTATACTCACTTCTCCTCAAAAAAGTCAATTATTCGGGCAAGAGTCGTAAGGTTCATCTTCTGTCCTTCCACACTTTCTGTCCAATGATGAAGCAGAAAGAGCAGCAGGAGTCCATTCAGAAACACAATAGACTTCTAAAGAGGTAAAACATGCACACGCACAAACTATTAATATCTAAAAGAAACACTTAAAAGAAACACTTTTTTTCGTACTATAGAAAACATTTGAATAACCTAATAATAATACCTAATAATAACCTAATAATAAACCTAACTTTTATGATTAAGAGTAAATACTAAAATTGAATGAAAAATTGAGTATAAAACATATGAACATCACTTACCATTGATGCTGAAGGTTCAAGGATGATGTGCAAGTCTTGAAGTGTGAAGATGCAAGCGTGAAGATGCATGTGAAGTGACGGAGAGGCTATTTATGATCCTGGACCCTTGACTGGCCCTTTTCATCAGCATCATTACAAAACCAATACCAAAGATCATGATCACTCACTCTTTCACTGAGGTCTTTGGCAGGGTTTAAGCATCGCAGGTGTCTTATTAACCCCACCCCACCAATCCAGCCCAGACAAATGTCAAATGACTAAAAACACAAACATACTTTTGAGGGCACATCAGCAAAATATACCGCCTTCATACCATAGAATGTTTTCACTTTGCAATCTTTTTATCATTTATTGAAAGTGTCATACATGCAACCTGCTCTTGTGTTCAGTTCAGACAACAAACAATTGCACGATTTCTGTCAGAGCCATTATGTTTCATTTGTTGTTCCTTTTGTGAATGTGCATGTCTGTTATGATAAATTATATTCATTCTAATCTCTACAAAAGCTCCTCTGACACTTTGGGGCGGGAGGAAACTTGTTCTACTGACACTATCTATTGAAATAAATAGAAATAATATCCTGTCATTTCTTGTCACCTGTTTGTTGTTGTTTTTGATAAAATGTTTGTCTCTCATTAATTTTTCAAAAGTCAAAAATTGTGGAACTTCTGGAAAAAAAGTCTATTGTTAGAGATTCCTTTTCTCTTTAATGCCAATAATTGTCATTAATGAGTGTAATTTTTGTTAATATGTTGTTGTTGTCTTGAGGAAACCAGCGATTTCAAACTGTCTAAACTGTCATTTGTGAGCCTACGTTTAACAAGACATAGAGATGCTTTCATGAAACAGCCCTTTCCTGGGGGACTTTCTTGCAGGGTGGTCAGCATAAATTAAATCCACGGAGGGAAATGGTCTGCCATGGCCTTTCAAAATATTTTTTTCTCCTTTTATTTAATATGATGTAGATTCCAGCATCTTCTTCATGGAATGAAGCCTAAATACACAGTAAACTTTAAAAAGACGAGTGCTGATGTTTGATGTTACTCCTGTATTTACACTTACACTCTTAGGCAGTCATGCAAACAGCACCACCAAACAGAATATCAACATTTTGATTTATTATGTAGGAATTTTTTAGTAGCTAGTAATGACTGTTTGGAAATGCAGACACTCCACCTACGTAACTAAAGTAGGTGGAGTGTCTGATTCAACTCTACCCACCGATCATCGTCAGATCAGGTAAGCCCTTATTTGCTACGTCAGACAGAGGCAGGATCTAACAGATGTCACTCTGACATCACGCCAGGGTCCGAAGCATTTTAACTTCTTTTGTATTTGTTGTAATTGAATTGTATTAAATGGGTTGACATTCTGTTCAATTAGAAATAGAAAAAAAGCCCATGCCAGGGTTGCCAAGTCTGCGGTTTTAAAGCGGAATTTGGTTACTTTTACACTGTTGCCGTGGGATCTCTTCCCGACCCCCTCAAAATGCAATTTCAACAGAGGGAAAAATAGTGGAAAAAAACGTGATTAGGCTAGTTTTGAATTGGGCTGGTTTTGTTTCGCAGTCCTGACAACCCTGCCCCGTGCACAAAGCTCTGGTTATATTGTACATGAAGAGTAGTATGTTGCTCAAAAAATAGATTAACTGACTGATCAGCTCTTTATTGAATGATAGATAGATAAAACTAAATGCATAATGAAGAATATTCAACTAGCTATTCACTAATGAATATGCACTGTAGGCTATTTTAGGTTTTTGGGAAACAGAGATCACACAATGTATTTAAAACTTTTTGCATCCTGTTTGCATCCATGTAAAAGGCAAAACAGCTTGTCGTGTTTAGGAAAGTGGAGTGGCTGGAATATTAGAAGGGCTCGACTCATTGACTCATCAAGGCAGGATTTAACTCAGAGAGATTTGTAGTTGTAGAAGCTGGAACAGCTCTCAACTTTTCTTATATTCAGTAGCTTTGTCATGGGTGGAATGGTAAGGTTTTTGGTAATAAGGAGGATAGCAGTCTTGATAAAGAGGATACAACATTTTATTCAACTTTATTCAATAAGTTTTTGTATTGTGTGATTTGGTATCTTTTTTTAGTAATTATTGCATATATATTTTTGTCAAATAGCAATCCTTCAGCTGTACGCCTGTTTTCTCTTTTTGCTGTGTTGTTGTACTTCTGAAAAATAAAACAAGTAACCATCCATAAACAGTTATGATGGAGAAGTAGAACTGAGTACAAATATTATGACAATTTTTTTAATTAAAATCAAGTAAAGTAAACAGGAAGAAAAAATATTTTGGGCTCATTTTAAAGATAAATGAATTGATAATACTTTTGATATTAGTGCAAAGGGTTATTTAAAATGAATTTTATTTTGAAAGATGTTTTGTATAAAAGTCCTTTTTGCATTTAAAGGGTTACTCCACCCCAAAATTAAAAAAATTAAAAATGAAAAAAACTTTTTTCGTCTTTGGAACACAAATTAAGATGTTTTTGATACATTCTGACAGCTCTCTGGCCCTCCCATAGACAGCAATGTAATTAACACGATCAACATTCAGAAATGTAGAAAGGAAGTCGGTAAAACAATCCATGTGACATCAGGGATTCAACTGTAATTTTACGAAGCTATGAGAATACTTTTTGTATGCAAAGAAAACAAAAATAACAACTTTATTCAACAATTCATTTCCTCTGCATCATCCTAGCATCATTTTCCCCTGAACACGAACAGCCCAACAGACGGATACGTTGCCTTTGCTCTCTAAAACTGATACATTAATCAAATCTGTTGTGAGCATCTAATTTTTTCATCAAAACTCCAAAGAAACATACATATAATTCACTGCATTTTCCATATAAAATGAATGCTGGCAGTAAAACACCAACAAAACTTACTCCTGTTCATACAAACTATGATTACAGGAAAAGATTATTAATTAAAGGGGTCCGTTTTCCACAAGTTGTAAAATGCGTTTAGAAAATCGTATAGTATCAATATATGCTACATTTCCTTTCTAAAAGAAAAAAAAGTTTTTTTGCAGGAGAACTTACATTTGTGAATATGAAATTTTACATGTAAAAAAAAAAAAGATTTATCATGTATAAAGGAAACAACTAAAATCAATATCAGATTTTGCCAAATAATATTTTGCTGGGTAAATCCTGTGTATGATCTTCCTTAACCATTTTTGTAATTACAGTAAATATTGATTAGGTATTAACCAAACCTTGTTCCCAACAATATTGTCTGTCAGTTGACTCCATTATTAATAAACATAAGGAAAAGAACAGCACCGTCGCGCTATGGGCGTCCCGTGTTCGAATCCTGACTGTCCCAATCCCGCCCCCTATCTCTCTCCCACTTTCTTTCCTGTCCATTCTGATCTGTCCTATCATAATAAAGGCTAAAAATTGCCAAAAATAAATCTTAAAAAAAAAAAAAAAAAAACTGAAGGGAAAGACAAACTGTCTCACTGAAATAAAGCTCTTATAGAACTGTTGTGTGATGTTTATTCTCAAATCTCGAGAGATTTTGCGAGATTTCCCATGTTCACAATCGGGACTCTGGTTGAAAATCTATATTAATATTATATAATAATACTTCTTGCTGTTTATACTCTCTAAAATTTCTCTCTTTGATGCACAAAAAAAGTGAATCCTAAATTATGCAGTAAACATTTGGAAAAGTAAATGAGGAAATTGTGGTCTGATACTTCTCTTACAGTTTACTTACAGGCATTCCTAAGCAGTCATGTAAACAGCACACTGCCAGGCGGAGTATTTACATTTTGATTCATTACGTAGGATATTTTTAGTAGCTAGTAATGACTCTTTCGAAAGGCCACCTATTTAACCAAAGTCTCTGCTAGTTGTCAGATGAGGTGAGCCCTCATGTGCTATGACAGATATGGGATTTAACAGACGTCACTTAGACACCATGCACATGGATCAAGCCCGTGCCAGTATGTGGAGTTAGGCAGGGATACCCAGTGTCTCCTTATTTGTTTTTAAATACAGAACTAATTATCAGTCAACTAACTGATGACACAACTTTTTTAAAAGACTCCTCCTAAGTCTCGGTAAGCATTTTCCAAAGCTTCTGATCTAAATCTTAATATGGATAAATATAAAATACTTCCCATTAAAAATTGCTGTTTTTCCTCAGTGTGCAGTGCCTTCGGAGGCAGCATTCCAAGGCAGGAAGGCATCAAGGCACGTCCGAATTCTAATTCTGCTTTACTTCCTGTCTCCGGACGTACCTTCTTCTGAAGGAATTTTGAAGGCACCATAGATGTATCCTTCGCTGCCTTCGATTTCCCACAATCCTGTGCATGTGCGTCATATAGGCTATATAAATAAAGATATTCTGGTAAAATTAGACTTGTTACTTTATATAATAGATGAGATCTTGACCATGATAACTTTATGAATCGTAATAGTGTAAAAAGCATAATAAATAATATTGTTTGTAATAATAGTATTTAATACAAATGTTAAAAGGGTTTAAATGAGTAGTAAATAAGAATAATATTTACAATATACTACCAATAATAATGAAACAGCCACTAATAACAATGACCTATTCTGCAATATTTCTTTAGGATTTTTACACCTAAAATAGTTAACCCTGGGTCATTCTAAACCCTGAGTAAATCCTGTGTTATCTTGTTTCACATTTCACAATGCTCATAATTTACTCAGATTTAGCGCTTAACCCTGGGTGTTAATTTCAGTGAAAAAAAAAGCCCTATTGTTGTGTTATCTCATTTCTAACATTTAATGCAAACTTTGAGCTTTATATATTTTTTATAATAGACACTGGAAACAGACTTACTTCTGCTCAAAGAAATTAATAATATGGGCAACAGTATTGATGTCCACAGTGTCATCTTCAACTGATGAACTCATCCAAATGAGTGGCACTAAATCTTTCAAAGAAAAGGTTTTGTTACAGGTTTTGTGTGAAGCACTCAGGTGCATTAGTCTACTTTTATGCCCCGTTTCTAGGGAATACATACTCAGGAAACAAACAAACAAACAAGAACATTAAACAAGAAAAAATGGTTACATTTATTAAATATTATGGAATAACATGAAGAGCATTCTTCGGGGTGGCCACCGGTGAAAATAACAAACAAAAGGAAATTATAAAAGAAAAATGAAGAAATTAAGTAATCTAATCAAGTAACAAAAATAAAATATTTACCTCCCTAACGAAAAACAAAGCCCAAACAGACTCACAAAATAAAAATGCACGACACATGTACATTCAGTTTTACAGTGTATACTTTAACATAAACAAATATGAGCACTCAGGTTTAATTGTCACGTTGAGACATGGATAAAACGCACAGCAAAGGAAATAAATCAAAATAGTAAGCATCTTTAATAAAGCAACCAAAGGAGCGCAGGAGACAACTGATAGCATCAACATAAGACAAAAGAAACAGAAAGCTAAAGACTACACCAGTAAACTATTTTCATATAAACATTTTTAATATAAATAAAAAAAAAAAAAAACATAAAACATGTTTAAACCCTATATTCTCGTAATCGTCGACTTATTGGCTTCATGTTCGTACGTTGCTATCTGTAGTTAGAAGATTCAGTGCTTAGTCGCGAAGAATGAGGAAACATAATGAGCCGTTTCTAGGAAAACTAGTTGGTTGCTCAGGGACGTCTTTAGCTGAGAAGGGACCAGCGAGGCTGTCACGTTCTGTTATTGTTTCAGTTTCATTTTCACAGACTTAAAGTTTGTTTCCTTTAACAGGTGTGTTAAATGTTCAGTGAATGACATCAAAGTACTGCGAGAGCGATTCCAGTTTTTCCTTTGTTGTCATGATTACTAAGTATGTTTTCGTTGGTTGTTAAGGTTATTCATCGCTTCATTGATTAAAGGATGAACAGTCTGGACAAATTGACGTTTTGAAAAAAAAAAAGTGTATTTAAAAAAAAAATAAATGTGTATGCGAATAATATCCAAGCTAGCTACCATATAGCAATTGTGCAGTTAATTCTCATATTGTACTTTCAAAAGTTTTGGAATATTTATACTTTTCCCAAATTTGTCGCTACCAAAACACAGTAATAAAAAAATAATTAGAAGGGTTATATTGACCTATATTGATTTTGATTACATCTAGATTTATTTTAATACTTTTGAACCTAGTTTAAACCGGAACAGGTTATTTTCTAAAAGGAATTACAATGTATATACTTTTTTACCTCCAACTTCAAAATCGTCCTACATCGTTGTTTTACCTTTTTCTGTAAAGGGTATTTGATGTTCTTTGCACTTTCACTTTGTAAACACTGGGTCGGTACTTTTGCAGTGATGTAGGATGATTTTAAAGTTGGAGGAGAAAATATGATGGGAGTTTTTTTCGACATACCCTAACTGTCATGAACCGGAAAAAAACAGGCAGAAGAGACAAGATGAGCATTTGAGGTTTAAAAGTATATAAATTGTTTTTTTGTTTGTTTGTTTGTTTTTTTGTTTGTTTGGTTTTTTTTTTAGAAAATTACAGATCGTTTCGCTAGATAAGATCCTTCTTCCTCGGGCTGGGATCGTTTAGAGCCCTTTGAAGCTGCATTTAAACTGCATTTTGAACGTTCAAATTCGGGGGCACCAATGAAGTCCAACATATGGAGAAAAATTCTGAAATGTTTTCCTCAAAAAAACATAATTTCTTTACAACTGAAGAAAGAAAGACATGAACATGTCAAAAGATTGAGTACATTATTACAAGGGAGTGAGTATACTGTATTATCTGTCAATTTTTGCTCTGGAAGTGAACTTCTTTAATTGCAGTAATAAGGTGTTGGTTGGTGACATTCCTTGAAGTTACACACAGATTTTCATACTTTTGAAAACAATTTACCTCAAAATGACGGGACCTATTTACTCACACCTTGTAGCTTTGAGAGAGAGGGACACAGGCATATTTCCTGATCATAAATGTAGGGTTGTAGTTAAAATCAAACAAAACAGCATTTGTGGAAATGAACTTTATTATCTGTCTGACACTTAAAGTTGTGAGGTCACAATAAATCACTAGTCCCAAAATGGTGTATTAATGTATCATCTAAATCTGCGCTAGCACAATATTCATGCCACAGCATTAAGGTATAAAACAATAGAAGGAACTCCATATGTTTGAATAAGATCACATTTGAACCACAAATGATGCTCAATAAAAGCAATTTTTATTTGCTCCAGCAGTAAGCAGACATGCTGTCATTAGTTTACTTTAACAATAACTGTCATCTATCAAGCATGCAATATCAAAATGTATGCTTTTTACAGATGATTAATTTCATTTGCCAATTTGCTAATGTTGCAATTAAAACAGAAAAGCTCAATAAAACTGTCTGTGTGAGGAAACCAGCTCTATCAAGTATTGCTCTTCTTACAGGCGATCACATTCAGCTTATCACCTCTGATATAAGCTGATATAGGCGATGACCTATATCAGCTTATCCTTATCACCTCCTTTTTTTGAATGCGAAGGCTTTGATTCCTTCATATTCTTCTAACTTTTTTTAGACTGTCTTTAATGTTGAATTTCCATTTATTTGATATGCATTTATCCAAACAGGTTGAATTTACAGTGAAATAAACCACACATTCCTGTGTTACACTCAAAACATTCTTTAGATAATTCTTCAGGCGAAACTCTGAATGATCTTGTATATTTGTATCAGCCTTGCAGCAATAAGGTTATTGCTCTTATAAACCTCATTGCGCTGAAGTGTTTGTTTCACTTGTGAAGTTATTAACTCCTGACCATCGTAGTTGGAATCTTGACATCTGTTCATTTCAACTCTGAAGGCGACAGCATATTGTCCCATGCTACCTAACCTGGGAGCTGTGGAAATGTAATACTTTTTAAGAGTTTATTTATCAAATGAACAAATATTGTTAGATTTAAAAAAAAAAAAAAAAAAAGTTTCATGTTAAAATTATTGCATGATGATACAATATTACATATTACAATATTACAATATTATTTGTTTTTCTTATATTGCCGTTTCATGATTTTGATGTGTTTGTTTTTATTATTTGTAACTGTATATGTTTAATCAAAGCAACATACTGATTCTCAGAGTTCTTTATAATATTCATGAGAGTTCTTTGGTTCACAGTCCGACCGACTGCACAAGTAGAAAAATGAAGCAGGCAGATCAGGAAGATCCTCTGTGGTACAGCAATAACCTGAAGCAAACACACAAATACAAGCATTCATATAAAAATATGTGCACAACAAAGCACAGAATTTTGAAATGGCATCCTTTGTAGTTGTATTGCATGTACACTTTTTTAGAAGCTTTCACAAGTAAGGTGTACATTTTCAACATTTATGAAAACAATGCAAGATACGTGCATTCTGTGTTGCTGTGTGGTGCAAGGCCTTGTGGTCTGTTTGACAGTTGGTTTGGCTGTAAATGATCAGGCAGTTTTTGTGTGCATGTGTGTGAGTGAGTGTGTGTCAGTCATTGCATTATATAATATTCTCCATATATTCACACTACTGTATTTACAGACAGATGCATTAAAATTTACACTCAAGGCACCAGTTATTAGCATGATCTGTTTGGCATTTGTGCAGTTCAGTTGTGATAAATGTTGCAGTGTGTTGTCACACCTTGTGGTCTGTTTGACATCAAGCTTTGTGTGTGTGAGGCTGTGGGATGAGAGATGCACTGCAAGTATTCAGTCACATTCAGTTTCTGTGACAAAACAGAAGGGAAAAAGTTTCTTTCTTTCTTTCTTTGGTAGGATTTGTCTTTGTTGAATAATAACCCACACAAAAACAGATAATTATATATTTATGGTAATTCAAGGATTAAACTTTAAATGTATTAAAATGACTAAGAACATGCACAGACATAAGCACTGCATAAAAATAAAACCGATAATATATTGCATAGAAATGTATTTATTTTTTCAAAGCAGTATTTAAGGAACCACTACAAATATTGTTTACCCAAGCATAAACAAATAAGCATTTTAATAAAAAAATGTTGTAAAACATTGTGGTCCACACAGCAGTAAACCCATGAGGTCACAATGGCAGCTGTTTCTAAAAACAAAAGCATTAATTCGATGGTACTTTTTTCTTTATCAAGGTTTCGATTCTCCAAGTTCCTATTTATGATTCACTCATAAAACAGCAATTTCTTTAATCGAATGAACATTTACTGTTAAAAAATGTTAAAATTTACTAATTTGTAAGAATTCTACTTTGTGAAAGGAAAAGCAAAAACCTCAGTTTGAGCATTGAAGCATATCTTCAAAAAACTAACTAACTCATCAGGTCATCTAAAGCATTTGTGTCAAACAGGAAACTCATGATTGAGCAAATCAAACATCATTTTCTATAATTCTTGCTGCAGTTCTCTAGAACTTGGTCCTCCACAAAAGATACAACCCTGTTGGTTACAGCGGTAAAGTGGCACATGATCAGCAATCTTCTTTAGTTCATCATGCAGATTTTCATTGTTTTGGTCGTTTATATAGATATAAGTGTAAGCAAAGGCTTTAATTCCCTGGTATGCCTGTAATTCATCAAGACCTGGCATAATATTACGATTGTCATTATTATTAAGACATCTGTCTATACAGGGTGATATTAAGGTGTAGAAAACCACACATCCATCCTTTCTTTTATTCAATAAGTGTGTCAAAGGAGAATTGTTTGGAGGATTCATCAGTAAATACTCTGAATGTGCATCTATAATGTTGCCCTGCTGCAATGAGTTCAGTGCCTTTATAGATACTCGTGCTGTTACGTTTTATGTAAGGTTTAACTTGTTCTGATGTGTCATTAATCAGAAAGTTGGTTTCATTTGGATAGAAACTGCTTTGACACTGCTCCTTTGGGACATTGATGGCTACTGCATACTGGCCCTCACTGCTTTCATAACTGATTGAAAAAAAGAAAAAAATTATCAACATTTACAAATGCAAAATAATTGAAAAATCAAACATGCTGGGAGTGTGTGCAACACTGCAAAAGGTAATGGCAAAACAAACTCATTTTGGGCTGTTGTGATATGTTGATATGTATGTTTTATGTCTATGCAAGTGTACACAATGTATTTGTCCTAGAAACACATATAGGTATGAATACCTATGAATACTAGTGAGATGTCATTGTTAGCTACATAATGTATATACTAATGTTGACAAATAAACCTTATTGTACAGTGTCACCCCTTCATTTTATTCATCATAAAAACTTACTTTCGATGAAAAAATGTTTGAATCCTGGAAAGGGTGTTAATGTCCACATTTTCATTCACCACACTCTGAATACAAGAAAGCAGAATAATCCCGTGAAGGACCCTCAAACACGCAGTGAAAACCTTAAATGAGCAAAAACATAAAATAATCAACAGTCATAATTTTCATCCATGTAGTAGGCTATAGTTATTAGCATAGTCATGATCTGAGTCAGCAAAAACATGAAGCAAACACACTAATACAAGCATTTATATGTTCCTATACAGGTTGATATACAAATATGTGCACAACAAAGCACAGAATTTTAAAATACCATTCCATCAGTGCCAATAAAGAAATTTTATGATTAAGAGTAAATACTAACAAACTGAATGAAAAAATGGAGTATAAAACATATAAACATTACTTACCATTGATGCTGAAGGTTCAAGGATGATGTGCGAGTCTTGAAGTGTGAAGATGCAAATGTGAAGATGCATGTGAAGTGACGGAGAGGCTATTTATGATCCTGGACCCTTGACTGGCCCTTTTCATCAACATCATCACAAAAAAATCATGATTACTCACTCTTTCACTGAGGTCTTTGGCAGGGTTTAAGCATCGCAGGTGTCTTATTAACCCCACCCCACCAATCCAGCCCATAAAAATGTCAAATGACTAAAAACACAAACATACTTTTGAGGGCACATCAGCAAAATATACCACCTTCATACTGAAGAATGTTTTCACTTACTTTGCGACCTTTTTATCATTTATTGAAAGTTATTTAATATGAGGTAGATTCCAGCATCTTCTTCATGGAATGAAGCCTAAATACACAGTAAACATTTAAAAAGACGAGTGCTGATGTTAGATGTTACTCCTGTATTTACACTTACACTCTTAGGCAGTCATTCAAACAGCACCACCAAACAGAATATCAACATTTTGATTTATTAGGTAGGAATTTTTTAGTAGCTAGTAATGACTGTTTGGAAATGCAGACACTCCACCTATGTAACTAAAGTAGGTGGAGTGTCTGATTCAACTCTACCCACGATCATCGTCAGATCAGGTGAGCCCTAATTTGCTACGTCAGACAGAGGCAGGATCTAAAAGATGTCACTCTAACATCACACCAGGGTCCCAAGCATTTTAACTTTTTTTGTATTTGTTGTAACTGAATTGTATTAAATGGGTTGACATTCTGTTCAATTCGAAATAGAAAAAAAGCCCATGCCAGGGTTGCCAGGGTTGCCAAGTCTGCGGTTTTAAAGCAGAATTGGGTTATTTTTACACTGTTGCTGTGGGATCTCTCCCCGATCCCCTCAAAACACAATTTCAACAGAGGGAAAATCATTGGGAAAAAATGTGATTGGGCTAGTTTTGAATAACAATTGGGCTGGTTTTGTTTCACAGTCCTGGCAATCCTGCCCCGTGCACAAAGCTCTGGTTATATTGTACATATATGAAGAGTAGCATGTTGTTCAAAAAATAGATTAACTCACTGATCAGCTCGTTATTGAACAATAGATAGATAAAACTAAATGCATAATGAAGAATATTGAACTAGCTATTAACTAATGAATATGCACTGTAGGCTATTTTAGGATTTTGGGAAACAGAGATCACACAATGTATTTAAAACTTTTTTGCATCCTTTTAAAATGTAAAAAGCAAAACAGCTTGTCGTGTTTAGGAAAGTGGAGTGGCTAAAATTTTAGAAGGGCTTGACTCATTGACTCATCAAGGCAGGATTTAACACAGAGAGATTTGTAGTTGTAGAAGATGGAACAGCTCTCCAATTTTCTTTTATTCAGTAGCTTTGTCATGGGTGGAATGGTAAGGTTTTCGGTAATAAGGAGGATAGCAGTCTTTATAAAGAGGATACAACATTTTATTCAACTTTATTCAATAAGTTTTTGTATTGTGTGATTTGATATCTTTTTTAGTAATTATTGCATATATATTTTTGTCAATTAGCCTGTTTGCTCTTTTTTCTGTGTTATTGTACTTCTGACAAATAAAACAAGTAACCATCCATAAACAGTTATGACAGAGAAGTAGAATTGAGTACAAATATCATGACAGTATCTGAATTCAAATCTAAACAGGAAGAAAAAATATGAATTTATAATGCTTTTGATAGTAGTGCAAAGGCATATTTAAAATGAATTTTATTTTGAAAGATGTTTTGATGTGTGTAAAAGTCCTTTTTGCATTTAAAGGGTTACTCTACCCCAAAATGAAATTTTTTTCATTAATCACTTACCCCCATGTCATTCCAAACCTGTAAAAGCTTTTTTTTTTTTTTTTTTTTTTTGTCTTCTGAACACAAATTAAGATATTTTTGATGCATTCTGACAGCTCTCTGGCCCTCCCATAGACAGCAATGTAATTAACACGATCAACATTCAGATTGGTATAATAATCCATGTGACATCAGGGATTCAACTGTAAATTTACTAAGCTATGAGAATACTTTTTGTACGCAAAGAAAACAAAAATAACACCTTTATTCAACAATTTATCTCCTCTGCATCATCCTAGCACCATTTTCCTCTGAACGCAAACAGCGCAACACATGGATAAGTTGTCTAACCCTTGCTCTCTAAAACCGATACATTAATCAAATCTGTTGTGAGCATTTCATTTTTGCGAAAACTCCAAAGAAACATACATACAATTCACTGTATTTTCCAAATAAAATGAATGCTGGCAAACAAAATGTACTCCTGTTCACACAAACTATGATTAAAAGATTGTTAATTAAAGGAGTCCATTTTCCACAAGCTGATATGATTCTTTAGGGTCTTAATGAAAAGTCTATAACATACTTTGGTTAAAATTCCTCATTGGTGGTGTAAAACAAACACCACCATTTTACCTTGTCAAAATCAGTTCTTTTTACAGCAACCCATTTTGTTGCATGTCCCTTTAAATGCTAATGAGCCATCTGACAAGCTACGCAAAATTGCGTTCATAATCGAATATGATTATGAATATGACGAATATGAGGGGAACCCGCAGGACAATTGCGCGTATGATCTGGAGGTAATCATGTAAAATATAGTCAACAATATCCAATCATAAAGTGAGCTGACAGAAGACGGAAGCAAACGCAGTCATGACACAGCACAAAAGGATTTGGACAGCAGAGATGGAGGATACACGACTTCACCCAATGCCTTTTCTTGTTTTTTGTTTTGTTTTTTTTATCTTGTGAATTTTCTGTCCAAATCACTCCAAACATCGTAATTTCTTTCTGCCTATTGTCCACCACGTTTATTCTCAAGTGTTTTTTTTTTTTGTTTTGTTTTTTTTTTTTTTTTGATGAAAGATGAAATGACATGTATATGACAAACATTACACATGATATAAACAATTATACACTAGAGGGGCTATAAGTTTTTATATAAAAATATTAAAGCGTTTACAAACTTTCACCGTTTAACTGCTTTTTGTTTCATAGAAAATCGTGTAGTACCAATATAATGCTGCATTTCCTTCCTAAAAGAAAAAAAAGTGTTTTTTGCAGGAGAACTTACATTTTACAACTTACATGAAATTTTGCAGGTAAAAAATTAAGATTTATCATGTAGTTGTGACTGTGCTTTTCTTTGCAGTTCTGCAGAGAATAAATAATACAATACATATTTCCACAACAAAACTAAATAATTCCAATATGTCCATAACAAAAAAAAAATGATTATCAATATTTTGTACAATAAAATCACATACATTTTGCCAAAAGAGTTTTACATAAGGGCAATGCCAAAATAAATGTACCACTGTTTCAGGGCAACTGACATAAAAAGAGCAACTAAAATCAATATCAGATTTAAATTTTGCCGGCTGGCTAAATCCTGTGTATAATATAATTTTGAATGATACTTCCTTAACCATTTTTGTAATTACAGTAAATATTGATTAAGTATTAACCAAACCTTTTTCCAAACAATACTGTCTGTCAATTGATTCCAATATTAATAAACATAAGGAAAAGAACAGCGCCATTGCGCTACAGGCATCCCGTGTTCGAATCCTGACTCGAGGACCTTTTCCGATGCTGCCCCCTATCTCTCTCCCACTTCGTTTCCTGTCCATTCTGATCTGTCCTTTCATAATAAAGACTAAAAATGCCAAAAAAAATTATTAACTATTATTAACTATACTATTAATATTATTAATATATTAATATTATTTAATAATAACTTCTCGCTGTTTATACTGTTTAAAAATTCTCAATTTGAGGCAAAAAAAGTGAATCCTACATTATGCAGTAAGCATTTGGAAAAGTAAATGAGGAAGTTTATGTCTGATACTTCTCTTACAGTTTAATTTGGCATTCAGTTTACTCAGGCATTCCTTAGCAGTCGTGTAAACAGCACACTGCCATGCGAAGTATTAACATTTCGATTCGTTAGGTAGGCAGTCATGCCACCTATTAAAACCAGATGAGGTGAGCCCTCATTTGCTACATTAGACGGGATTTAACGACGTCACTCAGACACCACACACACAGATCAAGCCCACGCCAGGGTGTGGAGTTAGACAGGAATGCCCAGTGTTTCCTTATTTGTTTTTAATTGCAGTGCAGTTTCTTTATTTATATGTTAAAAGGTGTAATCTAAGAGACATCACAATTGGAAATACAGAACTAATTATCAGTCAACTAGCTGATGACACAACGTTTTTTAAAGACTCCTCAGTAAGTCTCAGTAGCTTTGAATAAGCTTCTGATCTAAACCTTACAGGAGTAGTTCACTTCCAGAACAAAAATGTACAGATAATGTTCTCACCCACTTGTCATCCAAGATGTCTTTCTTTTTTCAGTCGTAAAGAGAAAAACATTTCAGGATTTTTCTTCATATAATGGACTGATATGGTGCCCCAATTTGAACTTCTAAAATGCAGTTTAAATGCGTCTACAAACAATCCCAAATGCGGGTGTAAATGATCCCAGCTAGGGAAGAAGGGTCTTATCTAGCGTAAAAACATACCATTTAAGTACTTTTTTATCTCAAACTCTCGTCTTGTCTTACTGTAGCACGTGACACAAATCATATATATCTCAAAGGTCTATTTCGGTTGTGAGTAGTAACCTACTATAGCAAAAGAGTACTTAACTTGTAATTCTTTGGGTGAAATATATATATATATATATATATATATATATAAACCAATCAGAAGATCACAAGAACGGCTACAGGAGGTAGTGAGTATGAACTGAAGGACACAGGAGTCTGTAGTACAGTAAGTACTTTACTTTTAATAAATTTCTTTTCCCCAAATTAAATAGTAGGCCTCTTAAAAGAAAGCAATAATTAAATCAACAATAGGACAATAAGAACAAATCACTTTTGTTCAATGTAGAAAAAGAAAAAAAAAATCAAACTCTTCAATTTCTCAGTAATCACAAACTTACAGTGACAACAAATTCACTGTATATAACAATACCTTTTTGTCCAAAACAAATGCTTTGGAAGTATGTCATAGTTCAGTTCAATTAGTCACTGATATCAGTTTTTCTTTGTTCCACAGTCACTTATCTCAAACTCAACGATACATCTGTCCATTCACAGTTCCATCCGAGGAAAAGAAAAGCATCCTTCCGCAGAAACGAAATAAATACGATTTCAGTCGCTGTTAATCCTCTTGATAACGCTCCTCCCCTCCTCTCCTAGAATTCGACTGGGTAGCTTGCCATCAACGGAACTTTCAGATGAATTCAAGACACAAGATTTAAATCCTCTCCAAGAAAAACAGTAACTGTATCTCTCAGATATGAAGTTCCCCTCATGAATTCCAAAGGGGTTTTAATCAAATGTGACTCTTTAAACCTATATTTAAGTTGGCTTGAGAAAGCCAACTTACTGATATGCTATTTTCTTCTGAGACTAAAATTATTAACTCTAACTCGTCCTAGAGCTTTAACTCTACAAACTCCAAACTCAGCCCAGATCTTCAAACTGATCTGAAGTTAGTTGCTGTATCTTTTCTAACTGACCAGACTTACGATTTTCCTAAAAATGGTGATTCAATTTGGGAAAAATCCCATAGACTTACATTGACGGAATGTTTAAATGAGCCAACACTTTTCAAATTCCAACTGTCAAAACTCCCAGAATCCTTTGAGACTCAATCAAACTTCCCTTCTATGTACTGTATTTCTAATCCATTTAAACTCATTAAAACCCATCTATCTATCTATCTATCTAACCATTACTATCTATCTATCTATCTATCTATCTTTGGCTAGCAACCAGAATCAAGCTAGCAACTTGCTAATCATGCTAGAAACATTTTAGTAACTTTGTTAATCATGCTAGAAACATGTTAGCAACTTTGCTAATCGTGCTAGAAACGTGCTAGCAACTTGCTAATCATGCTAGAAACATGCTAGCAACTTGCTAATCGTGATGGAAACATGTTAGCAACTTGCTAATCGTGCTAGAAACATGCTAGCAACTTTGCTAATCATTCTAGAAACATGCTAGCAACTTGCTAATCGTGATGGAAACATGCTAGCAACTTACTAATCATGCTAGAAACATGCTAGCAAATTGCTAATAATGCTAGCAACATGTTAGCAACTTTGCTAATCATGCTAGAAACATGCTAGCAACTTTGCTAATCATTCTAGAAACATGCTAGCAACTTGCTAATCGTGATGGAAACATGCTAGCAACTTGCTAATCGTGCTAGAAACATGCTAGCAACTTGCTAATCATGCTAGAAACATGTTAGTAACTTTGTTAATCATGCTAGAAACATGTTAGTAACTTTGTTAATCATGCTAGAAACATGCTAGCAACTTGCTAATTATGTTAGAAACATGCTAGCAACATGTTAACAACTTGCTAATCATGCTAGAAACATGTTAGTAACTTTGCTAATCATGTTAGAAACATGCTAGCAACTTTGCTAATCATGCTAGAAGCATGCTAACAACTTGGTAATCATGCTAGAAACAGACTAGCACCATGCTAGTACCTTGCTAATCATGTTAAAAACATGCTAGCAACATGCTAGTAACTTGGTAATAATGTTAGAATCATACTAACAACATGTTAATTATCTATCTATCTATCTATCTATCTATCTATCTATCTGTCTATCTATCTATCTGTTGATTGATAATCTGACCATTACTATCTATCTATCTATCTATCTATCTATCTATCTGACAGATTGCCTTCAAACTTTATACTTCAGACTGAAAACCATCCAAACTTAAAACTTCTTACATTTTAAAAATTTTTTAAACTTTTCAAACTGTTTCAAACTTTCGAGTCCGGCTTTCTCAAGCCAACTTAAAGTTTGTCTTGACAAACTTTTTTATCTAGTTTCTGTTTTATAATCGCTTGTTCTATTTTCGGTTCTGTCTTCCGCTATATCGCGAGCTCTCCCCCTCTGCTTCTGCTTACTCAGCAGGGGCGGAGCTTCTAGTTTTTTTCTCATTGGCCACTTCTCTATTACAGCAGATTTAATTTATTTTATTTTTTTCCACAATCATTATTTTTATTCACAGTATGATTTATTTAAATTTTTTGAATTATTGTATATCTACATCTTTTGATTCATTTTTAAACTTTATACAATTCTAATTATGATCTCTGAAATCAAGTCAGGGTTACATTACTCTGCCTGAACTCTGTGTATTCTGGCTCAAGACAGTTATGGTATGTTGGGAAACAGTTGTATTTTCTCCCTTCAAAACTTAAAAAATCATTTCAAAATCGTCCTATATCGCTGCAGAAGAACCGACCCAGCCTTTGCAAAGTGAACATGCAAAGAAGATCAAACACCCTTAACAAAAAAGGTAAAACAGGAAGTTCAAACTTGGGGCACCTTAGCAGTCCATTATGTGGAGAAAAATGCTGAAATGTTTTCCTCAAAAAACATAATGTCTTTATGACTGAAGAAGAAAGACATGAACATCTGGGATGATATGGGGGTGAGTACATTATCTGTCAATTTTTGGGTTTTTTGGGGGGGCAGTCAATGGGATCCATGGCTTTGAGATTCAAAAAACATACACAGACAAAACCAAATGAAACCCTGTGGCTCGCGACAATACATTGCGGTGTTAAGACACAAAACAATCGGTCTGTGCAAGAAACTGAAAAGTATTTATATCACTTTTTACCTCTGATCCACCGCAATGTCCAACTGTCCTGAATGAGTTCACAACAGCCGGCGTGTGACACATCAACGTGCTCTGGCATAGTAGAGGCATGCGCTGAAGCGATCTGTCGCACGTTATCATCACTCATTGTTTACACTGTGCAAAGATTGTGGGTATGACAGCTACTCAAAAATGATAATTACTTGTGCTTATCCTGATTGTTGCAACCGATTAAAAACAAAAAAATTACTTTTGCTTGTGCAAACTCATCTGAGAGTGTTGACACGTCACATGCTGGCTGTTGTGAATGCACTCAGGACAGTTGGACATTGCGGTGGATCAGAGGTAAAAATGATATAAATACTGTTCAGTTTCTTGCACAGGCAGATTGTTTTGTCTTAAAGTAGTAGTCCACTTCTAAAATAAAGATTCACATATAATGTACTCACCCTCTTGTCGTCCAAGATGTTCATGTCTTTCTTTCTTCAGTCGTAAAGAAATTATGTTTTTTGAGGAAAATATTTCTGCATTTTTCTCCATATAATGGACTGCTACGGTGCCCCGATTTTGAACTTATAAATGAGCGGTTGTAAACGAACCCAGCCGAGGAAGAAGGATCTTATCTAGTGAAACGATTGGTTATTTTCATTTAAAAATATACAATTTAAATACTTTTTAATCCAGATAAGACCCTTCTTTCTCGGCTGGGATCATTTACAACTGCATTTGGGATCGTTTGAAGCTGCATTTAAACTGCATGTTGGAAGTTCAAATTTGGGGCACCATATCAGTCCATTATATGGAGAAAAATCCTGAAATGTTTTCCTCAAAAAATATAATTTCTTTACGACTGAAGGAAGAAAGACATGAACATCTTGGGTGACAAGGTGTTGAGTACATTATATGTGAATCTTTGTTTTGGAAGTGGACTTCTCCTTTAACACCTCGATGTCAGGTGACGCAGGGTTTAATTTGGTTTTGTCTGTGTATGTTTTTTTGATTCTTAAAGCTGTGGATCCCATTGACTGACATTATATGACTGACAGACTGCAATGGTTTGAGTTAAAAATCTTTCTTTGTGTTCTACTGAAGAAACAAAGGCACCTACATCGTGGATGCCCTGGGGGTAAGCAGATGAACATCAAATTTTCATTTTTGGGTAAAATATCCCTTTTACAATAAAGGTTTATTAATGACTTATATAGAATTCACTTCAGAATATAACATTATTGTTAGCCCAAAGGAATTCGCCACTGTTAAGTGAGCAATACAATCATGAATCAGTATGCTTTTTAAAAACAGCTATCACTCCCCACTTAAAAATGCTTCTTTTTCTAAGCAAATAGAGACCACTATAGGTAAATTATAGGTAAATGTTTTTTAATGTTATATATATATATATATATATATATATATATATATATATATATATATATGTATATATAAAGAGTTCAGATGCAAAAGCCTCAAAATCCATCTGACGTTTTTCTTTAAAAAAAAAATAATAATAATAAAAAAAAAATATATATATATATATATATACTTAAGATAGATCCCTTTTTATAGAAAATGTTACTTTTTTGTCGCCCGTAAACTTTTACTGGAATCATTTATTTAAAAATCTCTTTATAAACTTAATATATTTTCTTTGCAAATTTTATATCCACAATTAAGTTTACCAACAACAAACCGCATTTTCTTGTTTTTTTGGAAAGAATTTAAAAAGTATTCAAATGCCATTTTATTGCCAATAAATAAGAAAGCAAACAGAATTATTTCAATTTTCAATGACTTTAACTTGTATACTGTAATTGATGACATCACTGTGTTTGTCTTCTCTCACCCTATCACAGCTGGTCATGCTGTTCTTGAATTTTTGTTGTTTTTTTTCTTTTCACTGTAAATACAAACACCCTTACATCTGCACATTTTGCATTAGATTTGTGAGGTCTTCCTGTCTTTTCCCCTTATGAGACACATGGACATGTTTATGAGCAATTCTGTGCTCTCATCTAAAAATGAAATCACACACAGAGTTTGCCAAACAGTAACATTTATTTGTTCAAGCAAAAAGCAATGATAAAAGGCACTTTACTAATTCATCTACGCATGCTGAATTTCAATCCAAAAGACAGTAGATCTTAATACAGAATGACACATGCAAGAAATGGATGTTACTGCATGAATCTTAGTTTTCTGGTGGAGGCAGACAGTGCACATCTATGGGAGTATTTCCTTCTCCGTTACAAGCATAACACTCATTCTTACTCAAACAGCGGTAGAGAGGAACATGAGCCACAATCTGCTTAAATTTGGTCTGAAGATCTTTTTAGTGTCAAACTTCCAGATATCCTTGAAGACAAAGGCTTTAATTCCATCATGTTCTTTCCAGTTCTTCAGGGCATTTAAAATGTTGTGGTTCCTTGTCTCGTTCAGACACGAGTCAACACAGGGAGACTTAAATGTGTAGAAAATGGAGCAGCCGTCTCTTATTGTATTCAAAAGTTTGGTCATGGGCGAGTTGTCAGCAGGGTTCAGCAGGAGAGACTCTGAATGCATGTTGTATTGTTTCTTTTTACTGATTACAACCTTTCTAGTTCCTGCAGCGATGAGTTCTGCACCTTGGTAAAGCGCGTTCGTCTCATCAGTAATAGCATTTTTCACATTCGTTGCATCCTCCTGAGTCAGGAAGTTGTTCTGTGCAGGACTGAAGTTCTGTTGACACTTATCCTTTTCCACATTGATGGCTACAGCATACTGACGGGGATGTCCATCTCCACCTACGCTCTTATAGCTGTTAATGTTTTTTAAGGTATAATGAATGATTATTATTATTATTTTGTAAATAAATGAGTAACCAATTACTTCTCATTTCTCTGCTTCCTCATTTAACAGGGCTTTTTTACACTTAAAATAGTTACCTGGGTCATTCTAAACCCTGAGTAAATCCTGTGTTATCTTGTTTCATATTTCACAATGCTCATAATTTACCCAGATTTAGCATTTAACCCTGGGTATAAATTTCAGTGTAAAAAAGCCCTATTGTTGTGTTATCTCATTTCTAACATTTAATGCAAACTTTGAGCTATATTATTGTTTGTAATAGACACTAGAAACAGACTTACTTCTGCTCAAAGAAATTAATAATACGGGCAAGAGTATTGATGTCCACAGTGTCATCTTCAACACTCTTTTTCAAATGATGAAGCAGCAGGAGTACAATCAGAAACACAGTGACCTTCTAAAGAGATAAAATATACGCACATACACTATTAATAACTAAATGTAACATTTGACACTTTTAGTGTAAAGAACATGTTAATAAACTAAAGAAACTTTTTTCACTATATAGAGCCTTTTGTGGAACGGAAAGATCTACATTGTTTCATCAATGGCAATAAAGAACCTTAATGACTAAGAGTAAATGACTACCCCTAGCAAACTGAATGAAAAAAGATTGATTATAAGTATAAAACATGAACATTACTGACCATTGATGCTGATGATTTAGGGATCATGTGCGAGTCTTCTTCAGAGGCATGAGCGAAGATACAAGGGATGTAGAGGCTATTTATGATCTTTGACCCTTGACTGGCCCTTTTACATCAGCATCAGTGAAAGCTGTCTAAAGCTACATGATTACTCACTATTTCACTGTAGTCTTTGGCAGGGTTTAAGAATCTCTTTAGGTGTGTAATTCCCCCACCCACCCAAATGTCAAATGGCCAAAAACACAAACATACTTTTGAGTGCACATCAGCCAAATTACTGTCATTAAAGAGAAATGATGAAGTTTGTCTCTCATTCTCATTCATTTTTTAAAATTCCTTTGTTATAATGCTGTCATAAACAACATTATAATTGTATTCTTGATAATCGATAACTTACCTTCATAGTCATAAACACATGTTTTAAACACTTAGAATATTTTAAAGCATTTATTATTTCTCAACTCTACAGCCGTGGAGTGAAAGAACATGCCATGAAAAAAAATGTGCCAAAAATGTGCCTCCTGCTGGAAAACAAAGACTTTAAAGATGAAAATGACATGAAATTACCATTATAACCACTCGATGTCAGCAGTGGAACACTCATTAGCTCAGCTGCCATTACAAATCCCTTTTCACTTGTTTTTGGCTTTATTAAAAATTATTATTATAAGAAATTATTATTATTATTATATACTTTTACAGTACTGAAGTATGAAGTATGACAAGTGCAGAGTCACAAAGTCTCATGCGATTAAAAAAAAATAATAATAATTAAGAGACCAACAAACCTAGAAGTGTTATTTTTTTACATACTGAACTAGTTAACTATACAAATTAAATAAGTTAATTATTAATAGTATGACAAATACTTGATTAAAACTGCATTTTAAAATTGTTATCTTTAACTGTAGAAGCTGTTTAATATATTCAGCCAACACAGACTTGACTATCAAAATAAAGTGTTACTGCACAGAGTTTGGCAGCTGAGCGGAAATGATTGAGTTGGCTTATCTAAAACGAAGTATCCGTGCATACAGTCCTTTGTCATTAAAGAGTGTAATTTTTGTTAAAATGTTGTTGTTGTCTTGAGAAAACCAGTGATTTCACGTTGTCTAAACTCCCATTTGTGAGCCTACATTTAACAAGACATAGAAATGCTTTCAAGAAACAGCCCTTTCCCTGGGGTTTTCTTGCAGGATGGTCATCATAAATTAAATTCACAGAAGGAAATGGTCTACCATTGCCTTTCATTTTTTATTTATTTATTTTTTGGGTTGGGAGCTCAGCAAATACACCTGATCAAACAGTTTTGAGTTATTTCCCTATTGTAAAGTATATATGTAGAATTCCATTAATATACTTTTAATAATACGTCTTGCAGTTTGTACTATTTAAAAAATGCCTATACTCAAACTGATTTTGGGGCTAAAAAATGAGTTAAGCCAAGAGTATTGATGTCCACAGTGTCATCTTCAACACTCTTTTTCAAATGATGAAGCAGCAGGAGTACAATCAGAAACACAGTGACCTTCTAAAGAGATAAAACATACACACATACACTATTAATAACTAAATGTAACATTTGACACTTTTAGTGTAAAGAACATGTTAATAAACTAAAGAACCTTTTTTCACCATATAGAGCCTTTTGTGGAACGGAAAGATCAACATGGATTCATCGATGCCAAAAATCAAACAGTTTTGAGTTATTTCCCTATTGTAAAGTATATATGTAGAATTCCATTTATATGTTTTAATAATACGTCTTGCTGTTTGTACTATTTAAAAAATGCCTATACACAAACTGATTTTGAGGCTAAAAAACGAGTTAAGCCTAAATAATACAGTTGACAGTACAGTAAATAAGGATGCTGATGTCAGATGTTTCTCTTACATTTTTCATTTACTCACATTCCTTAGCAGTCGTGTAATCACAACCACTGGACGGAATATCAACACTGATTCATTAGGCCGGATATTTTTCAGTCTACCCACAGATCATCGTCAGATCAGGTGAGCCCTCATTTGCTACGTCAGTCAGAGGCAGGATCTAACAGACGTCACTCAAGGCTCTTTCACACAGCAATTCCGAAAAAAACACAGATTATGGGTGCATCTCAAATGGAAGGGGGTTTGGGGGGGACTGACATATATTATATTTTATATAATATTTAAAATGAATTTTATTTTGAAAAATGTTACATGTATATATGTGTTTTCAATTTTAGATCAATTGCTCACAGGAAGATATGTTTGACAATCGGTTTGGTCTGTGTGTAAGATCTGCATGGCAGTTTGTTACCAGTCATCAGCGTTAGGGGTAACGCATTACAAATAACACAAGTTACGTAATAATATTACTTTATTCAAGTAACTAGTAAAGTAACGCATTACTTTTGAATTTCTAAGAAAATATCTGAGTTATTTTTTTCAAATAAGATAATTATTTTTTTTCAGAATATGACACAACCCTGCAATAATTAAATATGTTAAATAAAACAAATATGCTTTATGTATTTAATCCCATTTTATTAACCAGTGTCTTTGCTGCTGACCTTCGAAGATGCAATTCAACCATACTAATAAGAAAAAATTACACTAGATAAACTAACATTTGTGCTTCATTTTTTTATAGCTGAAGAGTGATCTCCTGCATAAATACACTTTTCTTTCAGCCTGAGGTGAATTCATGTCACTTTTGGTGTAAAAGGGCTTTTACATTAGAACTGTTTTATATTAAAAACAAAGAAGCAAGTTCTGCCCAGATTTAAAAAGTAATGCAAAAGTAATGTAACATATTACTTTCCATAAAAAGTAACTAAGTAATGTAATTAGTTACTTTTTCAGGGAGTTTTTTAAAAGTAACTTTCTCCAACACTGCCAGTCATTGCAGTCATTATGTGTTATATAATTGTACTTCTTTACATTATTTAAAATATACTTTTACACTTGATGAGGTACAGCATATGCACATGTGACTACACAGACATCTTTATTTTGAAAGCAGGCTGAAACACATGTTCATTGCATAAATATTTAAAATATATTGCAGTAGGTCTACATATAGTTTATAATTAAGATACATATACTTTAAACCAACCTAAAAGCTGTGTCATTGTAGTACATTCTTACAAAAAGTAAACATAATATACTTGAAGTAAGAGTAAAATAAGCATGATTTCTGTAAATGCACTAAAATGTCACAAAGAGTATGCTTGTGTTTTAACATATTTCTTAAAAGTGTAACTATTCTAGTATATTTTAAGCATATTCTAGTATATATTAAAATGCAGTTCAACACATTTTAATGCACTTCAAGTAAGCATGTTAGGAGTACAATTTTTAATACATTTAAGAGCAATTCTTTTTTACTTGGGTACATGTTGTTTAGAATTGTTTGCACTGGTTTATACTGTATATGTATGTGTATATATTTATATTTGTGTGTGTGGTTGAAAATAATAAGAAGCAATTTTCAGATACTTATAAAATGCCTAAATTTCTATGTATTAATTGGTATTATTGATTATTTAAAAAAATTACTAAAGAGTGTACATTGTTAATAGCTTATGTCACAATTGTTGAATGTCTGTGCAATGAAGAAAATGCCAATTTTGCTGTTTTGAAAAGCTGTTTATTGTTAACTGTTACAAAAGTGATTACACAAAGTTTGCTGTGTGCTTAATCTTCTCCACTTTTTCAGGGGTATAATTTGCGCCTTGCCTTCATCAGTAATAGCATTTTTTATATTTGTGGCATTCTCCTAAGTCAGGAATTCATTCTGTGCACGATGGAAGTCCGGTTGACACAGATGCTTTGGCACATTGATGTGTACTGATGGCCATCATCGGCTCTCTGAAGCCTGTTAAAGCTGAAAAAGGCAAATAATGATTATTATTATTATAATTTTTAATCAATGAGTAACCAATTACTTCAAATTTTTTGTGCTTTCTCATTTAACAGGGCTTTTTACACTTAAAATAGTTAACCTGGGTCATTCTAAACCCTAAGTAAATCCTCTGTTATCTTGTTTCACATTTACTCATAATTTACCCAGGTTTAGCAGTTAACCCTGGGTATTCATTTCTGTGTGAAAAGCCATCATTTCTAACATTTCATGCAAACTTTGAGCAATATTATTTTTTAATAGACACTGGAAACAGACTTACTTCTGCTCAAAGAAATCAATAATATGGTCGAGAGTTTTGGTGTCCACAGTGACATTTTCAGATATGTCTTTCCATTGATAAATGCCCAAGAAACAGAGTCCAGTCAGAAGCATGACCACCTTTACAATGATTCTCTAAAGAAATAAAACATATGCACACACACTATTAATAACTAAATGTAACATTTGATACTAACAGTTCTTAAAATATCCATGTTTTTCTTTGTGTAAAGAACATTTTATTAACCTAAGGATCCTTTTTTAGAGCCTTTTGTGGAACAGAAAGATCTACATGGATCCATTAATGCAAATAAAGAACCTTTATGATTAAGAGTAAATGACTACCTCTAACTAATTGAATAAAAAAAACAGTATAACAGATTATAAAACATGTGAACATTACTGACCATTGATGCTGACAGTTCAAGCATGATGTGTGAGTCTTCTTCAGAGGACAAGCGATGTAGAGGCTATTTATGATCCTGGATCCTTGACTGGCCCTTTTTATCAGCATTATCACAAGATCAGTGCAGCTTTCTAAAGCATGATTATGCATGATTACTCACTCTTTCACTGAAGGTTTAGGCAGAGTTTAAGCATCTCCTTATGTGTGTAATTTCCCCACCCCACCGCCACACTCAAATGTCAAATGGCCAAAACCACAAACATATTTTTGGTGCAAATCAGCTAAATTTGCAAAGCGGTAACGCTTTAGATTACAACCCGCAAAGAACTACGTAAGTAAACTGAATTTACGGTGTATGTTTCTGTAATTATAGTGTACCTATAAAGAACGTACATGTAGGTATAAGGGAACAATATGTTATATTTGGGTAATAAGGGGATAACAAACCAGATATTAAACCTGCAAAGAACTACATAAGTATACTGAATTTACGGTGTACGTTTCTGTAATTACAGTGTACCTATTCAAGAACGTACATGTAGGTATACGGGAACAATTACGTTTTGGTAATAGAGAGTAACAACCAGATATACAACCTGCACAGAACTGCGTAAGTAAACTAAAGTTACGGTGAATGTTTCGTATTTATATTGTACCTACGTGTAAGTATAAGGGAACAACAGGTTACGTTTGGGTAATAAGGGGGTAGCAAACAGATATACAAATAATTTATAATGGACTAATTTTTAAAAACTTAACAGGTACCTGTTCTATTAAATCGTACGTTTGGTGTATCTATACGTAAGCTTTTTACAATTACTGGGAAATTATACTCTTGTTCCATGTAGTTACAGTAAATTGTTAATCGCTGAAAATATGATCCAGATTATTGTCTTGATCCACTCCTCGAAGGCGCCCGCGCGTCATTCCGACACATCTCACCAGAAACACGGCATGTTGTAATCTGTGACGAATGCAGGCGAGAGCCAATGAACGTCCGATTTTCCTGTTGCAAAATGCACTTTAGCACGGGTTTATGGCTGTTGCTGCTGGACTCGCTGGAGATGGAGATGAAGATCGCCGGACAAAGCCTTGAATTTGGTTCTGGTCCTCGCAAATCGTATGGATTCTGAAGATCTGGGTTACAGCACACAAATAAAATTGTTTAATTTGTAATTATGATGCGTGTTCGGTGTATTTTATGGTTCTATTGTTAGTCACAGCATGTTAGAGAAAACGCCTTTGTGTTCCACCACGACAAACGAAGTTAATATTACATGAATGATTAAACGATTGCAGAAATATTATTTATTTTAAGGGTTTAACGTGTAGTCATGATAACATTATGTAGACCTATTCTTGGAAACGAGCTGGCAACAGAAATCACACAGAACAGAATGAAATGTTATAATTTCATATTAAGTAAACGTTAAATGTTTAGATGATGTAAATATGTCAGTATTGTACATTTAGTGTCTGTAAAAAATTAAATAAATGTACATTTTGTAGAACCACATTCTACGTCGCGTTGTTATATGTATTGAACCCTGTAACTTCCTTGAACAAGAGGGGAACAATCGCCACTTTAATTTACAGCCCGCAGATGTCACACTTACCCTGTAACTACATGGAACAAGAGTATAATTTCCCCAGTAATTGTAAAAAGCTTACGTATAGATACACCAAACGTACGATTTAATAGAACAGGTACCTGTTAAGTTTTTAAAAATTAGTCCATTATAAATTATTTGTATATCTGTTTGCTACCCCCTTATTACCCAAACGTAACCTGTTGTTCCCTTATACTTACACGTAGGTACAATATAAATACGAAACATTCACCGTAACTTTAGTTTACTTACGCAGTTCTGTGCAGGTTGTATATCTGGTTGTTACTCTCTATTACCAAAACGTAATTGTTCCCGTATACCTACATGTACGTTCTTGAATAGGTACACTGTAATTACAGAAACGTACACCGTAAATTCAGTATACTTATGTAGTTCTTTGCAGGTTTAATATCTGGTTTGTTATCCCCTTATTACCCAAATATAACATATTGTTCCCTTATACCTACATGTACGTTCTTTATAGGTACACTATAATTACAGAAACATACACCGTAAATTCAGTTTACTTACGTAGTTCTTTGCGGGTTGTAATCTAAAGCGTTACCAAAAATGCCTATACTCAAACTGATTTTGAGGCTAAAAAACGAGTTAAGCCTAAATAATACAGTTGACAGTACAGTAAATAAGGATGCTGATGTCAGATCCCAGCAAGCAATAGCCGTCATTTCACCGTTTCGGTTAACTATAGACCCGATATAGCCCGGCTGTGTGTGAACCCCTCTCTAGCCCAAAAACCTTGAATTTGGATACATGTCATTGTTTTGGCAAAATAACTTGTGAGATGTATGATATTCCATCACGTAAACAAAGTGAACAGCGTTCGATTTCGTTTCTTTGACATGTTCTATGTGTAGCCTGTTTGTAGCCGAGATTTAGCTCGTAGTCAGACCGGCTATTTGTAGCCCACTCATAGTCAAATCTGACTGATTGTAGTTTTTGGCCAGGTAGCGCAGGAGATGGTTGCTATACCATCATGTTTGCGGTGTCAATAATATCTAGTAAGATGTCAGTGTCAGTTAATGACATGATATATATGTAGCCACGTTTTAGCTCTGAGTTGGATGGGCTATGTGTATGTCTGCTTTTAGCCCAACCGGCGAAATCGAGGCAATCAGTGTCTAATTTTAACAGCTTGGCTATAGCCAGACCAGCAATGAGCATGGCCGAAATAGTCTTACATTTTTTATATTTTATTTCATTATTTTATATCATTATTAAATAATGCATTATTAATTATGCCAAAATAATGCTAATTTAAATGTTTCAAAAGTTTAATTGCATTTAATAATATGATGTCATGCATCCCACACGCAACAAAAAGTGTAACATTCATACACATTATACAACATAATTTGACTTTCTTTCAATTTATAAATAAATATGCAATAACAATTCCCAACCGCTAGATGGCAATTGTCTCCCTACTGAGACGTGATTACTGGCAACGCGAGACTTGAAAGTTAGTAGAGATCACTGTCGCAAGATCCCGCGATAATTCAGCCGTTTTGAATTTTGTTTTTACACGAGAGAAGAAGTTTACCTGTGGGAAATCAACGGGCAAACAACAAACGATAAAGGACTTTCCTGCTTGGTCTTGGTAAGTATATGTGTTCATTGTTGATCTGTACTTTATTTGTTTATCATGTGTAGGAACCTTGACATTTTAGAGAAGGGAGCAGATCATAGATGATAGTGATCCCTATGGACTAGACCCCACTGTACAGCATGTGATCAGAGGATTCATTGCAAAATTTAATAGATAATAGAGTGAAAGTTAATTTGTATGTGTTTACAAACTCAAGATTTTAAAACTGCAAAACAACAGAACAAACAGCTTTGATTAATCTATATTAATTTATACAGTGAACACACAGTCAGAAGAATTGGACAAATTGAAGAGGAGTTTCTACATCTGGAAAAGCTGTTGGAAAAAGAGATCTGGGCAGCAATGGTGTTTAAAAAAAAAAGACAAAAAAAACCCAAATTCAGTCATTTATTTTAACTATTATATTGAATTTATGACTGAACAATGGTTTGTTACATGCAGAGAAAGCATGAGCTAATTGAATAGAGTATATTTGTTATTGTACAAGTGCAATAAGATTTAGTTTGAAACTTCCAAATTGATACTAAAGCTCAAAAATACAAATTATTTCAAATTGCAATATAAAATGTTCAATTATAAAAAGTTTGCAGCAGTATTAAAATAGTACAAATAGCTCAGATGTGCAATGCAGCATTAAAACCTAACCGGTACAATCAGAAGACATAATGTAATAAAAACGGTAGGGGTGAATAATTATTCCATGTACATTTAAGGTTAATGTGTGTACTGGGCTACATTTTAGTTACTGTATCAGCAGTGATACTGTGTTGATATGCAATTAGTTGTGCCAGACAATTTTGGACACTTTTACACTGACGCATATAATACTACCTGCCTGACATTGGTATGTGTTATTCAGGTGTCAAAGTTGTGCAGAATTGAATGAAGAAACCTCAAAGACAGTGCCAGAAGGAAGCTGGAAAGGTAAAGTCTTCAAAGTGTACCACATTAATCAAACATTGTGGTGTCAATACTTAATAATTTACAGCGCAAATCAGAAATGTAAAAAATAATTCCTTTACTGGTCATTTTAAAATGTCAGTGAACTTTGTCCGCAATTGTTAACCACCTCAATCTGTTTTCTATTTTAGGGTTTTAAAAAGTCCCTCATATTCAGAGCTTTCTCTCTCAGTTCTCTCTCAAAAAGCTTTTCTTATGCTATTTGTTTTTTCTTATTTTGCAGATGCAGTGATGACCAACTTGTACTTGAGTTGTACTTAAGGAATGCAGTTGGAAAATATTTTATACAAGAAAAAAAAAACAATTTCCTTTGAGTTCACTGTTGGTTGTTTTATTTGTTAAAATAAGTAAACCAACAAATTGATTAATCTTTTTTTAATCTGTTTTTTTTTTACGTTGTCATTTATCCACAATGTTTTAATGTTAAGTGTGATAACATGCTCTTGATTTGTACTATTTATTTCTTTTAAATATCATAAGGTATTTAATATATATATATATATATATATATATATATATATATATATATATATATATATATATATATCATTATTATTATTATTATCATCTTAAGTTGTTAAATTTTTATCATAATAAAAGGGAGTGTAATGTATTTATATTTTATTTTGTCATTAATTCTTTTGCATTTTTATCATTTTGTATTTTCTTAAGTTGTTAATGTTATTTTTCTTAATAAAAGCTGTATATGTAGTTTGTTTGGATGGATGACCATTTTGTTGTGTTTTAGATGTTTATATGTATGCGTTCATTAGCTGTCTATTTGATGGCTAGTCTATTATTGGACTATGGTTAGACGTCTATTAGATTTTCACTGACAGCCCAAATTCAGTCTTGTTTTAGCCTAGACGCAGATTCAATGTCTATTAGACATTCAGATGTATTCGTTTAATAGTGGTCTAAATGATGTCTAGTCTATTCTAGGTCTATGTTTAGACGTCTATTAAATTTTCACTGACAGCCCAATGACAACCTTATTTTAGCCTAGACGTCTGGGCTGTGTTTCAACGGCTAATAGACGTTTTTAGACCAAAAATTGCTTGCTGGGATGTTTCTCTTACATTTTTCATTTACTCACATTCCTTAGCAGTCGTGTAATCACAACCACTGGACGGAATATCAACACTGATTCATTAGGCCGGATATTTTTCACTCTACCCACAGATCATCGTCAGATCAGGTGAGCCCTCATTTGCTACGTCAGTCAGAGGCAGGATCTAACAGACGTCACTCAATTTATTGATTGACAAGTCTCCTGTTGGGAAATTGGGAGTAAACATGATGTTACTGTATTTTAAACTAAATGTGAACATGCATTAATTCATCTCACTCACAAAAAACAGATTCAGTATTCTTCAAAATGAATAAAAACAGTGAAATGCAAACTCAGAATATGACACAACCCTGCAATAAATAAAACAAATATCCTTTATGTATTTAATCCCATTTTATTAACCAGTGTCTTTGCTGCTGACCTTCGATGATGCAATTCAACCATACTAATAAGAAAAAATTACACTAGATAAACTAACATTTGTGCTTCATTTTTTTTATATAGCTGAAGAGTGATCTCCTGCATAAATACACTTTTCTTTCAGCCTGAGGAGAATTCATTTCATTTTTGGTGTAAAAGGGCTTTTACATTAGAATTGTTTTATATTAAAAACAAAGAAGCAAGTCCTGCCTAGATTTAAAAAGTAATGCAAAAGTAACGCAAAAGTAATGTAACGTAATTAGTTACTTTTTCAGGGAGTTTTTTAAAAGTAACTTTCTTCAACACTGCCAGTCATTACAGTCATTATGTGTTATATAATTGTACTTCTTTACATTATTTAAAATATACTTTTATACTTGATAAGGTACAGCATATGCACATGTGACTACACAGACATCTTTATTTTGAAAGCAGGCTGAAACACATGTTCATTGCATAAATATTTAAAATATATTGCAGTAGGTCTACATATAGTTTATAATTAAGATACATATACTTTAAACCAACCTAAAAGCTGTGCCATTGTAGTACATTCTTAAAAAAAGTAAACATAATATACCTGAAGTGTAACCGGATGAACGAGACGAGAGGCGAGCGGATCCATATGCGAGCTTTTATTACATGGGCGAGACAAAGACATAGTCGTGCAGGCAGGGTCGAGACAGGAGCAGACAGGTATATCACAGGCAGTAGAAGAGAATAATCCAGTAAACCAGAGCGATAGTCCAAAAGGCAGGCGGCTAGACAGTCAAAATGAGAAAACCAGGCGGGAAAGACAAAACACTGGGGACTAGGAACTCGGAACAGGAAACTAGGAAAATACTAAGAATACAACAATACAACAATCCGTGAAGTGCACTGGGAAGGACCGGGGCTTTTATAGAACGCCTGATTAGTCACGGGGGCTGACGCAATCAGTGCGGTGGAGGATGGGCGATGCAGTCCGGAGTGTGGTGCAACAGTCAGAGTGAGGTGAGAGTGACATCTGGTGGTGAGCGGACAACGGGACACCAACCAGATTCGTGACATAGCCCCCCCCAAGGAGCAGCTTCCAGACCCTCGAAGGGAACAACAGTCCAGGGGAGCGGTGGGGTGGGAGTGAGACAGGGCGAGGGCTGGAGGGCCAGGTCCATGTGGGGGCCCAGTGATTGAGGCAGGACCGACAAAGCAGGTACCCTCCAGGGCGGGGCCAGAGGTGGAGCAGGAGCCCTCCAGGGTGGAGGCGGAGCAGGAGC
>NW_026129817.1:0-34603 GCF_022985175.1 Labeo rohita | reverse complement strand
ATGCAAATGCTGAGGTTGGCCTTTTCCTGTGAAGGAGCAATGAAAATAGCACATTCAAATGTAGTTTAGCTTCAGACAGAAACAACAGACTCAAAGCAGAAACAACCTCCATGCTCATTCTTCAATCACAGTTAGACTTAGATGTTAATATTTTCTTCAAGGGGTAGTTCACACAAAGATGAAAATACACTCACCCTTACTGTGAACGCTCATAGGTCTTCAATCCTGTTCCTGGAGACCCACCATCCTGAAAAGCTTCACCACAACCTGAAGTGGCCAATCAAGCTCCTCAAGACTGCTTGAAAATTGCAGGCAGGTGTGTTGACACCATTTGGAAATAAACTTTCCAGAAGAGTGTGTCCCCAGGAGCAGGGTTGAAGACCTCTGCTCTAACCTGTTATCATGGACATGAAAAAAGTGCTCTGCATACACACTGCAAAATGGTGTACAGTACTGTATATATACATACACACACAATTGTTACGGGATGAACGAGACGAGAGGCGAGTGGATCCATAAGCACGCTTTTATTATATGGACGAGGCAAAGACATAGTCAGGCAGGCAGGGTCAGAGTAATGACGAACAGATATATAAACAGAAAACACAAGAGAGAAGTCCGTGAGGCAGGCGTAGTCCAATCAGGGGCGAACACAGTCCGAGAAGGGCGATCCGAGAGAAGGGTCAAAACGAGCGAAGGTCAATGGGCAGGCGGAAGACAGACGTAAATGAGAAGGCCAGGCAGGAACGTAAAACACACGGAGCAAGGGAAACTAGGAAGAACACTAACAATAACAAACTACAATCTAACAATCCGTGGTTTGCAAGTGGGAGGACCGGGGCTTTTATACGGTCTCTGATTGGATGTGGGAGAAGAGCAATGGCTGATGGGGAATGTAGTCTGGGGTGTAGTGCAACAGTCAGAGTGTGTAAGTGAGGTGAGAGTGACATCTGGTGGTGAGCGGAGAACAGGACACCGACCAGATTCGTGACATAGCCCCCCCCCAAGGAGCGGCTTCCAGACGCTCCAACAGAATAACAGTCCAGGGGAGCGGTGGGGGTGGGAGCGAGTCAGGGCGAGGGCTGGAGGACCAGGTCCATGTGGGAAGCCCAGAGATTGAGGCAGGACCGATAGAGCAAGTACCCTCAGGGTGGGGCCGGAGGCGGAGCAAGAGCCCTCCAGGGCGGAGGTGGAGCAGGAGCCTTCCAGGGCGGAGCCGGAGGCGGAGCAGGAGGCGCAGGAGCCCTCCAGGGCGGAGCCGGAGGCAGAGCAAGAGGCGCAGGAGCCCTCCAGGGTGGAGCCGGAGGCAGAGCAGGAGGCGCAGGAGCCCTCCAGGGTGGAGCCGGAGGCAGAGCAGGAGGCGGAGCAGCCCTCCAGGGCGAAACAGGAATCTGCGTCACGGTCTGCGACCTGGGGAAAGCAGGGACAGAGGAGGCAGACAGAATAGGGGAGAAGGCGCAGCAGCCCTCCGGGGGCGGAACAGGAGGCGGAGCAGCCCTCCGGGGCGCAACAGGAGGCGGAGCAGCCCTCCGGGCGCAACAGGAGGCGGAGCCGCCCTCCGGCGGAACAGGAGCGCAGCCGCCCTCCGGGGGCGGAACAGGAGGCGCAGCCGCCCTCCGGGGCGGAACAGGAGGCTGCGTCTTGGATGGGGACCTGGGGAGAACAGTGACAGAGGATGCAGACAGAAAGAGGGGAGAAGCAGAGAGTTTAACAGTTAACGCCCCCTCCATAAGAGGTTCTACGGCCGACGCCGACACCTCTGGAGGCCTTGGCGCAGCTTCTCCGATGGGGAAGGCTTCGGGAGCAGACTTGAGACCCGACGGGACCTCTGAAGCAGGCTTGTGATCAGAGGGGAGCTCTGGGTCAGGCTGGAGACCAGACGAAAGCTCTGCAGCAGGCTTGAGATCAGAGGGGAGTTCTGGAGCTGGCTGGAGACCAGACGAGAGCTCTGCAGCAGGCTTGAGATCAGAGAGGGACTCTGGAGCAGGCTTGAGATCAGATGGGAGCTCTGGAGCAGGTTTGAGATTAGACGGGAGCTCTGGAGCAGACTGGTGAACAGACGTGGCCTCAGGGGTTGATCTGTGAACAGATGTGACCTCAGGGGCACAGTGTGCAGCCCACACACACCAGATGGCAACCGCCATTAGAGGAAGAGCAGCAGCGGGAGGTTGTGGTGGGTCCAGTACACTGGTTACCATGATGGGCCGTGATCGTGGGATATCAGACGAGGCATGGCACGGCTCTGGAAGGTCAGACGAGACATGACGAGGCACTGAGAGGTCTGAAGATACATGGAGAGGCTCTGGGCCATCAGGCGGGACGTGGGTTGACTCTGGGCGATCAGACGAGACATAACTTGACTCTGAGCGGTCAGACGAGGCGTGATGGGGCTCTGAGCCGTCGGGCAGGATATGTCTTGGTTCGTGGTGACCAACTGTGACCTGACCTGCTTCGTGAAGATCGATAGTGACTCTACTTGACTCAGGGACGACAGCCTTGATGTGACTGGACATGGCAGCTTGACTGGACTTGGAAGCCGGACTGGACTTGGAAGCCGGACTGGACTTGGAAGCCGGACTGGACTTGGAAGCCGGACTGGACTTGGAAGCCACAGCTGTAGCCTGACTTGACTCTGGAGCAGTGGCAGAAGTTTGACTTGGCTCTGGAACAACAGCAGCAGCTTGGCTTGGCTCATGAGAATCTGCCGTAACCTGGCTTGACTCCTGAACAACATGGCTTGGCTCAAGAACAACAGCTGTAACGTGAATTGACTCAGGAACAACATGGCTTGACTCAGGAACCACAGCTGTAGCGTGACTTGACTCGTGAAGAACAGGGGTGACTTGGCTTGACTCGTGGGGCACAGCTGTGACTTGGCTTGACTCATGGAGAACAGCTGTAACTTGGCTTGATTCATGGGGATCAGCTGTGTCCTTGCTCGACTCTGTAGCTTGACCGGGCTCTGTGGCTTGACCGGACTCTGGGGTAGTCGCCGTGGCATTAAGAAGTGCCATTCTAGCTGCCCATACCGTCACTAGAGGAGTGTCCAGCACGTGGGCCATCCTGACCACAGGTGGTGTCCGGATGGCGGCCATCTTGTGTAGTTGCTTGGAGACGGCGGCCATCTTGTGCTGATGCTTTGGCGTGGCAGCCACCTTGTGCAGTGGCTCTGGCGTGGCAGCCATCTTGTGCAGTGGCTCAGGAAAGATGGCTGTAATTTGACTTGAGACAGAGGCAAGAGTTGTAATTTGACTTGACACAGGGACAACAGTTCTGGCTTGATTTGACACAGGAAACACAGTTTTAACTTGACTTGCCTTAGGAAGAGCAGTTCTGACTTGACTTGACGCAGGAACAGCAGCTGTAGCTTGACTTGACTCAGGGGTGGCAGCAGTGACTTTACTCGACTCAGGAAACACATCTGCAGCTTGACTTGACTTTGGAAACACAGCTGCAACTTGACTTGACTTGAAAACTCGACTTGACTCTGGAAACACAGCTGCAACTTGACTTGGCTTGGAAACTTGACTTGGCTCGGACACTTGACTTGGCTCAGGAAACACAGCTGCAACTTGACTTGACTTGGAAACGTGACTTGACTCAGGAAATGCAGCGGCAACTTCATATGGCTCTGATATGGCAGCTGTGACGTGACGGAGCTCGGTTTCCGCCGCCATCTTGTGAACGGGCTCCGCTATCGCCGCCATTGCTCGAGCGCGCTCCGACACGGCCGCCATTTCCCGAGCGATCCAGGCGGCAAACGTGTTTGTAGCATCGTGCTCCGGCATGACCGTCCATCTGCGAGTGGGACGCGCGGTCGCCATCGCCGCGTTGTCGCGCTCCCCTCTGCGCGACCCCCACGGTGCACGGCGAACCCACACACAAAAGTGCAAAGTTTAAAAAATCCTCCAGTGACGAGCGCGGGCCCTCGCGTCTCAGTCGTGCACGGAGGGGCTGGTTTACGCCGTCACAGAAAACCTCAATTAATATACAGTCCGGGAGAGTGGAATGGTTAGCAATGGAAATAAACTCACGTGAATATTGTTCGAGTGTGTGTGATCGCTGTTTGATTCTGCATAGAGTTATGTCCGTGTCCATATCTGATGAATGTCCGGGGTGAAAGCTGCTGGATCCTGTTGTGACGGATTGTTCTGTTACGGGATGAACGAGACGAGAGGCGAGTGGATCCATAAGCACGCTTTTATTATATGGACGAGGCAAAGACATAGTCAGGCAGGCAGGGTCAGAGTAATGACGAACAGATATATAAACAGAAAACACAAGAGAAGTCCGTGAGGCAGGCGTAGTCCAATCAGGGGCGAACACAGTCCGAGAAGGGCGATCCGAGAGAAGGGTCAAAACGAGCGAAGGTCAATGGGCAGGCGGAAGACAGACGTAAATGAGAAGGCCAGGCAGGAACGTAAAACACACGGAGCAAGGGAAACTAGGAAGAACACTAACAATAACAAACTACAATCTAACAATCCGTGGTTTGCAAGTGGGAGGACCGGGGCTTTTATACGGTCTCTGATTGGATGTGGGAGAAGAGCAATGGCTGATGGGGAATGTAGTCTGGGGTGTAGTGCAACAGTCAGAATGTGTAAGTGAGGTGAGAGTGACATCTGGTGGTGAGCGGAGAACAGGACACCGACCAGATTCGTGACAACAATAAAGTGTAGAATTAAAAGCTTTAATTATAATCACATTGCACTTGAATAAAGTTAAAGGTGTAATCTGCTGATTGTCCTGCTGGTGTCCCCATAACTTTGTCTTCTTACCATGCACATTGGCTTGATGTTGGGTTTTGGTTACTTTACAAAACAACCTAAAAACATTAAAATAATATCAGCTGATGTCGGTATTACACATCAAATAAATATATCAACGTCTTATGACATTGTGTGCCTCCTCAGAAATAGATTCATGAATAAATGAATTAATGCATAATGTACATTAGATAAATAGGAAGTAAAGGTGTAAAACTCATTTGTTTATTTGTTTGACTGTGTTTAGTCAGCTTTAAAATTAAACATGCATGTTTTGCCTTTTATGCCCTTCTCACACTTCAGGATTTTTAGCCTGATTTAGCCCAGATATTCCCCTCCCAAGAATCAGCGCAAAAATCTTGTGTAGCACCTCGATCGGTCCTGATTTTCGGCATAGATTACCTGGTAATGTAAGGCATTTACAGATAAAATCTTGGACTTCCTGATCTGCTTTCACACAAATTGGGCTGCCGTGATAATATGTTTGATATTTAGGATTTTATTAAAAAAAATTTTTTTTTGGTATTTTTATTTGAACAGGACAGTGTAGATGGACAGGAAGTGAAGTGGGACAGAAAGAAGGGGGGTGGGATAGGGAAAGGTCCACGAACCAGGAATCAAACTCAGGTCACCCACAGCACACACTAGTCGAATAACCACAAGGCTATTGGAGCCAACAAGATCGGGATTTTAAATCGGGATGATCACGGCTATGATTATGTCAGTGCTTTCAGAATAGCCAATAAGAAACAAGTCTATGGAAGTGAGGAACAGTGATGGAATAATGGCGTTATAAATAAATGGTGTTACTAATGGCATTATTTTTTTCAGTATAATTAATCAACAAATTACTGTTTTCCCCATTACAATGCCATTTCTATTACTGACAATAAAATGTGATGTCACTATAACTTATTATAATATTGTTATAATTTTATTTTTCAGTTCATCTGAATGGATGTGCAGCATACCTGTATTTGACAAACTGTAACTCTAGTGTGAAGGCACACAAGTCGCTGTCGCTTTGTATCACACAAAGAAAGATACAGAACAGGAGTCTTATATACAATGCAGAACAGACGTGCTTACATGTAAACTATATTCTTTGCTATACTTTCCTGTCAAAATAACAGAGTTCTTTTGGAATTCTTTAGCTTTAAAGAACTGCTGGTTTCTCTGGTAGTATGTGTTCTTTTTTAGTTTTCTTTTTATAGAAACACTAAATTACAAACAATATCCTATGCACCACCACCAGTCCTAAGTTTTTATATATATATATATAGATATTTAATATATATATATATATATATTGTAACGTTCCACATGCAGGCTTTTATTCATTGGGCAAGACAAAGACATGGTCAAACAGGCAGAGTAAACAACAGTAAACAGGGATATATGGAGCGAGACACAAGAATAGTCCGAGAGGCAGGCGTTTGATAAAACGTAAAAAAGGGGGCAAGGAAAGGGGATAATCCGTAAAATGAGCGAGAAGTCCAGAAGGCAGGCGGCGAGACATAAATGAAATGGCCAGGCGAGCAACACAGGGAACTCAGGAACTAGTCAACTCAGGAACTAGGGAAACAACCATACGAAAACCACAATACTCTGTGACTAACAAGGGGAAAGTCCGGGGCTTATATAGGGCACCTGATTGGCCACAATAAACAAATTTATTGTCTAGCAAAAAAAAGAGTCTGCTCACAATTGCCTGAATGAGTTATCAGTAATTTGAATCTTTTTCTGTTGGCTGTACGTTACAAAGTAACACATCTGCATAATGTCCGCCCATGTTCTACATCACAAACAACTTGCCCGCCCACAAACAGTAAAATTTCCATGTGGTTTACATCATGTCGAGAAGACACTGTATCCTAAGCTGTGAGAGTAAATTTGTTTTATATTCACTTCCAAAAGATGAATCTACAAAGATTGTATTTTCAGGTGGATCGTTCAAAATATGTAGTTGTGTATGTTATGTTGTGTAACAACCTTGCACAACCTTGAGTAACTCACACTTCTGTAGTTCTGTTGTTCAGCTGTGGGCCCACTGTAGTCTAAAAATTAGTGATTGATACAGCTTGACTGTCTGTCTGTCTCATTAGTTGGAGTAATGATAAAGGATGGCACACAAAGCGGCATTTACACCAAATGCGAAAAACGCTGCGCTATGAAAACCATTCATTTCAATTGCTCGCGCTGCACGAGGACGGCTTGTTACTGTGTTGACCAAAGCACACACATTAAGCACACCGCTGGTGCGCAAGCCGTGTACACCTCACTCAAAGTTCAAATGAGTTGAACTTTTGCTGTTGCGCTCTGAAGGGCTGCACTGAACCCAGCGGCCAGCGAATCGCTTCCGCCTAATGCTTTATACAGTGTTTTTACAACATAGAGGTGTACCCGGTTCGCTTACATAAGCAAATTGCAGCACTTTCCATGGTAGTCCGTGCTAACTTTTCGATCAGCCACTTCAGCTGTTTCATCATCAGACTCCGGCTTGAATTGGTATGGTAAAATCGATGCCATCTTTTCTATGTATTGACAAGTATCCAGGGTTGTCATTCATTTATGGCAATGGGCGTTTTGTTTTCCAACACACGCTGTAGCGGTAGACCAGTCATAAAGGACTGCGCCATCTGACCAATCACAACAGTGAGGGCTTAGGAAAGGAGGGGTTTAGAGAGACTGAATCTTCAAACTGCTTCACACGAGTCGTTTATGAATAATTTAGAGATGAGGTGAAATTACATCTATTTTTTGGAGAAAACTTAAGTGTTTTTTGACCTTGCATACATGTAAACATGTTTTAGGAGTGTAACGTGAACGCTGAGGCGGTGTAGAATCCAATTGCAGAAGTTTATTATAAACAACAGCAAACATACACGATGAAACAGGCAGAGGGTCAATAACCGGAAAGGCAGTCCAAAACGTACAACACATAAACGTAATCCAGGCAGCAGAGAGATAAAGCAGGCAGTGGGTCAAATACCGTAAAGTCAGTCCAGAAACAGCAAACAATCCAATAGGGGTAATCCGTAAACTCAGTAGTCCATAAACAAAGCAAGATAGCAACAGGTAATCCAACAGAGAAATAACAAACGCTCGGTAAGGCAGGTGAACTGGCAATACTTCGCAAAGAAGTGAGCACATGGTGAGTCCTTAAATAGTGACAAACAGGAAGTAACAATAGAAGCAGCAGAGGGAGCATGCAAGCAGAACTGGGGTGAGGGCTCCCTCTGCTGGCTTGGCGTTACAGAATCCCCCCCCTAGGAGCGACTCCTGGCGCTCAAACAACAGTCCAGATGGGTGGGGGAACAGAGGCAAAGCAGGGGGTGGGATGGAGGGCCAGGTCCATGTAGAGCAGGTGGGCCTGGATCGTGGAGCAGGGACAGACAGTGAAGCACTGGAGGACCTGGACCATGGAGCAGTGGCAGACAGTGAAGCACTGGAGGATCTGGGCCGTGGAGCTGTGGCAGACAGTGGAACCCTGGAGGTCCTGGGCCGTGAAGCAATGACAGACAGTGAAACTTTGGAGGACCAGGGCCGTGGAGCAGTAGCAGACTGTGAAGTACTGGGGGGCCTGGGCCATGGAGCAGTAGCAGACCGTGTAGAACTTGAGGACTTGGGCCGTGGAGCAATGGCAGAATAGGGGACCATGGTGGGGCAGGCAGAACAGGCAGAGCAGGAAGCCATGGCGAGGCAGGCAGGGCAGGCATAACAGGGAGCCATGGCGAGGCAGGCAGAGCAGGCATAGCAGGTAGCCATTGCAGAGCAGGCAGAACAGACAGAAGCAGAGATATCCACAGTGGGATTAGTGACACCTCCGGGGGCATGGGCGCAGATGCTTGGGCAGGTGAGGCTGGGAAGTCATGAATGGCCTTTATGGCCGTGACAGGACGGGCAGAGAGTCCGTGGGGAAACGCCGCCCCTTTGAGAGGTTCTGCAGCCGGAGCTGCCACTTCTGGGGGCATGGGCGCAGACTCCTTGACAGAAGAGACCTCTGGCGTAGACTCGTGGACCGGCGAGGCCTCTGGAACACAGTGTGCAGCCCACACACTGAAAATGGCTACGGCCATTACAGGCAGCACAGTAGATAGTGGGATGTCTGGTGACCTTGAGGGTGTGGATGTTATGGGCTTGTGGCTTGTGAATGTAGGCTCTGCGTGGCTTGGGAGCGTGGGCTCTGCGTGGCTTGGGAGCGTGGGCTCTGCGTGGCTTGGGAGCGTGGGCTCTGCGTGGCTTGGGAGCGTGGGCTCTGCGTGGCTTGGGAGCGTGGGCTCTGCGTGGCTTGGGACAACAGTTTCTTGCCTTGACTCGGGGAGGCCTGCCGTGGCCAGACTTGACTCGGGGAGACCTGCCGTGGCCAGACTTGAGTCGGGAAGAACGGCGGTGACTTGACTTGAGTCGGGAAGAACGGCGGTGACTTGACTTGGCTTGTGCAGATTTGCTGTAACGTGGATTGACATTTGCAAGACATGGCTTGGCTCAGGAACGACATGGCTTGGCTCAGGAACGACATGGCTGTGACTTGGCTTGACTCGTGGGGCACAGCTGTGACTTGGCTTGACTCGTGGAGAGTAACAGCTGTGTCTTGACTTGGTTCGTGGAGAGTAACAGCTGTGTCTTGACTTGACTCATGGAGAACAGCTGTGACGTGGCTTGACTCGTGGGGCACAGCTGTGACTCGGCTTGACTCGTGGAGAACAGCTGTGGCCTTGCTTGACTCGTGGGGAACCACAGCTGTGACTTGGCTCGACTCGTGGGGAACCACAGCTGTGACTTGGCTCGACTCGTGGGGAACCACAGCTGTGACTTGGCTCGACTCGTGGGGAACCACAGCTGTGACTTGGCATGACTCGTGGAGAACAGCTGTAACTTGGCTTGACTCATGGGGAATAACAGCTGTATCTTGGCTTGGTTCGTGGAATACAGCTGTGACTTGGCTTGGTTCATGGGGAACAGCAGCGTTGGCTTGACTTGACTCTGTTGCTTGACTTGACTCTGTTGCTTGACTTGACTCTGTTGCTTGACTTGACTCTGTTGCTTGACCGGGCTCTGAAGCTTGACCGGACTCTGTAGCTTGGCCGGACTCTGTAGCTTGGCCGGACTCTGTAGCTTGGCCGGACGCTGTAGCTTGGCCGGACGCTGTAGCTTGGCCGGACGCTGTAGCTTGGCCGGACGCTGTAGCTGGACTTGACCCTGGAACTGGACTTGACTTGGAAGCCTGACTGGACTTGGAAACTTGACTTGACCCTGGAACTCGACTTGACTTGGAAGCCTGACTGGACTTGGAAACCTGACTTGACCCTGGAACTCGACTGGACTCGGAAGCTTTTGACCCTGGAGCAGCAACTGTGGCTTGACTTGGTTCTGCAGCTTGACTTGGTTCTGCAGCTTGACTTGGTACAGGAACAGTAGCTGTCATTTTAGCTGCCCATACAGCCATTAGGGGTGAGACCAGTACGTGTGCCATCATGAGGCGTGGCTTGGAGACAGCGGTTATCTTGTGGAGTGGCTCTGGGATGGCAGCCATCTTGTGAACTGGCTTGGGGAAGGCAACCATCTTGTAGATTGACAGGTTTGGGAATGGCGGCCATCTTGTGAGCAAACTCTGGCGTGGCGGCAGCCATCTTGCGTGCAGACTCTGGCGTGGCGGCAGCCATCTTGCGTGCAGACTCTGGCGTGGCGGCAGGCATGGCGTGAGCAGACTCTGGCGTGGCGGCAGGCATGGCGTGAGCAGGCCCTGGAGCGGCAGGCATGGCGTGAGCAGGCTTTGGCTTTGCGGATGTGGCTTGAACAGGCTGTGGTGTGGTGGTTACTGCGGGATTGCGGGGTCCCTCGTCCGCAATCCCAACAGTGTATGGTGATCCGCTTAGGAGTAGGGCATGATCGATATATTCCTCCAGTGACCAACAAATTTTCCCCCCTGGCAGACTTGAACTAAGGGGCTCGTTCAACCCAAAACGAAAAAAGTCTTTTAGAGCCACATCATTAAAGCCAACTAGGTGACATAGTCCACAAAACTCCTCAACATATTCCTCTATGGCCCGGTCGCATTGACGAAGGCAGATGAGACGAGATACGGCTGGGTTCATGATTTTGGTTGTGTATGTCGTAACTTCCGCTGGATTCGGGGGTGGGCGAAGTATTCTGTAACGTGAACGCTGAGGCGGTGTAGAATCCAATTGCAGAAGTTTATTATAAACAACAGCAAACATACACGATGAAACAGGCAGAGGGTCAATAACCGGAAAGGCAGTCCAAAACGTACAACACATAAACGTAATCCAGGCAGCAGAGAGATAAAGCAGGCAGTGGGTCAAATACCGTAAAGTCAGTCCAGAAACAGCAAACAATCCAATAGGGGTAATCCGTAAACTCAGTAGTCCATAAACAAAGCAAGATAGCAACAGGTAATCCAACAGAGAAATATAACAAACGCTCGGTAAGGCAGGTGAACTGGCAATACTTCGCAAAGAAGTGAGCACATGGTGAGTCCTTAAATAGTGACAAACAGGAAGTAACAATAGAAGCAGCAGAGGGAGCATGCAAGCAGAACTGGGGTGAGGGCTCCCTCTGCTGGCTTGGCGTTACAAGGAGTCTCATAAAACAATATTAGCAACTTTAAAATGGCATAATAGGAGCACTTTAAAACAAAGCAACACAATAGTTGCTTTCCCTGATAATTACTTTTATAACAATGTAACTCAGTTACTATCTGTAAGAAGTAACTAATAACTATAACTAATTACTTTTTAAAGTTACATTCCCAACACTGGTGATGAACATTTCGAAATGGTGACCACACAACCTTTAGCACAGATTCGTTGGAGTATGGAATTGGAGGATCGTCTTGTGGAGATGTGGCAACAACATGATTGCCTTTATAATATTTCATCAAAGTTGTACCACAACCACACCAATAAGGAGAAGAGCTGGGCAGAGATCGCTTCGGTTTAAAATGTACCAGGTGAGCATAGAAAGCTGCTAGCATGCTAGGCTAGTAAATGTAAAGAAACTGTTGAAACGTCAGTGACCATAGTGTTTGTGTGGTCACGTGATCTCAACATCTGTCCACATGAGGCGACCCGCTCCATGACAAAGTAAACCACTTAAATTACAACAGTCATGAGTTTCTTTAACACTATCATTCATTTCTGTGGTGCTGGACATTTTAGTAAGGATCAAATGATTGAGTTCTGCTTTGAGGATGAAAACCAACCTGTTTGTTCCTCAGTATCTTCATGTTCGACTCTTCATGTCTTCACTCTCCTCTTTAATACACACCATCTTTGTCCTGTTTAAGAAGAGTAAACACAATGCCGTATATTCACATATTTCCATATAGAATAATCTCTACTGCCTTTTTATATTGTGTTTTATTTACATTGATTTTCTACAGGAGGAAAACATTTTATTCCTGTAAACATTTATATATCTTAACGTCTATATAATTGTCTTCTGGGCATGGCTACTTACCTATATGGAGTTGGTCCTTTTTAACTTTTGGCAGCAATTGGCAAGTAAGTTGCTGTAATATATCCCACAGTAAGTGCTGACTGTTTTCTAGATTAATCACAGTAACTTACTGTACTACTGTAATTTTTTGTTATAGTAATAATCACAGTACTGTAATGAGCATCACTGCTTTAATTGTATGTAGTGTAAAGACACTGAAAATTTACAGTTTTAGCTGGTTTTTGCTAAATCAACTGGTTTTAGCTGGATTTTTTTAAAACTAGCTGGTTTCTGGCTAGTTTCACCTGGTTTTTAGCTGGTTTTTGCTAAATTAATTGGTTTTTAGCTGGATTTTTTTCTTAAAAATAGCTGGTTTCTGGCTAGTTTTTTACCTGGTTTTTAGCTGGTTTTTTCTTAAAATTATTTTTGTTTCACTGGCTTTTGTTTTGGTTTTTTTCAGCTGGCTTTTTCTTAAAATAGCTGGTTTCTGGCTAGTTTTACCTGGTTTAGCTTTTTTGCTAAATTAATTGGTTTCAGCTGGATTTTTCTTAAAATAGCTGGTTTCTGGCTGGTTTTACCTGGTTTTTAGCTGGTTTTTGGCTAAATTTTAAAAATTGGTTTCAGCTGGTTTCACCTGGTTTTTGTTTTAAATCAATTGGTTTCAGCTGGATTTTTTCTTAAAATGGTTGGTTTCTGGCTAGTTTCACCTGGTTTTTAGCTGGTTTTTTTGCTAAATTAATTGGTTTCAGCTGGTTTTTTAGCTGGTTTCTAGCTGGTTTCTGGTTTTTGGTTTTAGTTTCACCTGGTTTTTTCTTAAAATAGCTGGTTTCTGGCTAGTTTTACCTGGTTTTTAGCTGGTTTTTGCTAAATTAATTGGTTTCAGCTGGATTTTTTCTTAAATTTAGCTGGTGGTTTCATTTTTAGCTGTCTTAAAATAGCTGGTTTTAGCTAGTTTTACCTGGTTTCTAGCTGTTTTTTTTTTCTAAATTAATTGGTTTCAGCTGGATTTTTTCTTAAAATAGCTGGTTTCTGGCTAGTTTCACCTGGTTTTAGCTGGTTTTTGCTAAATTTTGGTTTTTTCTAAATTTTGGTTTTAGCTGGCATTTTTCTTAAAATAGCTGGTTTCTGGCTAGTTTCACCTGGTTTTAGCTGGTTTTTAAATTAATTGGTTTCAGCTAAATTAATTGGTTTCAGCTGGATTTTTTCTTAAAATAGCTGGTTTCTGGCTAGTTTCACCTGGTTTTTAGCTGGTTTTTGCTAAATCAATTGGTTTCAGCTGGATTTTTCTTAAAATAGCTGGTTTCTGGCTAGTTTCAAAATAGCCTGGTTTTTCAGCTGGTTTTTAGTTTTTCTTGGTTTCAATTGGTTTTAGCTGGCTTTTTAAAATAGCTGGTTTCTGGCTTTTCACCTGGTTTCTAGCTGGTTTTTTAGCTGTTTTTTTTTGCTAAATTAATTGGTTTCAGCTGGATTTTTTCTTAAAATAGCTGGTTTCTGGCTAGTTTCACCTGGTTTTAGCTGGTTTTTGCTAAATTAATTGGTTTCAGCTGGATTTTTTTTTTAAAATAGCTGGTTTCTGGCTAGTTTCACCTGGTTTTTAGCTGGTTTTTGCTAAATTAATTGGTTTCAGCTGGATTTTTCTTAAAATAGCTGGTTTCTTAGTTTCACCTGGTTTTTCACCTGGTTTTAGCTGTTTTTATTTGCTAAATTAATTGGTTTCAGCTGGATTTTTTCTTAAAATAGCTGGTTTCTGGCTAGTTTCACCTGGTTTTAGCTGGTTTTTTTGCTAAATCAATTGGTTTCAGCTGGATTTTTTCTTAAAATAGCTGGTTTCTGGCTAGTTTCACCTGGTTTTTAGCTGTTTTTATTTGCTAAATCAATTGGTTTTAGTTGGCATTCTGTCTTAAAATAGCTGGTTTTAGCTAGTTTTACCTGGTTCCTAGCTGGTTTTTGCTAAATTAATTGGTTTCAGCTGGATTTTTTCTTAAAATAGCTGGTTTCTGGCTAGTTTCACCTGGTTTTAGCTGTTTTTATTTGCTAAATCAATTGGTTTTAGTTGGCATTCTGTCTTAAAATAGCTGGTTTTAGCTAGTTTTACCTGGTTTCTAGCTGTTTTTTAGCTAGTTTTTCCTAAAAGTTAGTTTAGAGCTTTAGGTTTTAGCTGTTTTTTAGCTGGGGTTAGATAGTTTTAGCTAGGTTTAGTTTAGATGGGTTTTACCTGGTTTAGCAGTTTTTTTAGCTGGGTTTAGCTATAGTTGTAGCTGGTTGTTGCTAAATCAATTGGTTTTAGCTGTTTTTTTTCTTAAAACAGCCTTTTTTAGCTGGGTTTAGGTGGTTTTTAGCTGATCATTTTAGCTAAATCAGCCGTTTTTAGCATTTTTTTCTAATTTAAGTGGTTTTAGCTGCTTTTTTACTGAATCAGCTGGCTTTAACTGTTTTTTGTTGGTTTGTGCTAATTCACAGTAGTAATGCTTAGTGACCATATAGCAATCAGCCCAAGTACCCTAGTAACATGAATATCAACACCCTATCAACCACTTTGAGTATGTTAGCTACACCCTAGCAAACACCTTATCTATCTATCTATCTCTTTTTCTTTTTTTCTGTCTGCCTATCCATCTAATACTAGCAATATGCTAATTCATGCAATAACATTTTGTTTAGCTGTTTTTAGCTTTTTTTTTTTTTTTTTTTTTTTGCAAAATAACTGGTTTTAGCCAAGGTTTTTAGCTAGTTTTAAGTATTTTGCTAAATGGTTTAAACTTGCTCTGGTTTGTGCTAATTCATACTAGTAGCATGGTTGGTAAACGTATAGCAACTTCAATTTTTCAGATTCTGAAAATCGTTTTATTTATATAACAAACAACAATTAAGCTTATCTTTGTTATCATCAAAAATCACAAACAACAATTAAACATATTCAAAGCATTTTTAAGTAAGTATAAAATATGATATATAATATATAAAACTGCTCTGGAAATGTGTATATACTGTGAAAAAAAACTATGGAACTAAATTAAAAAAAAAAGTTAATTTAAATTGTTTCTCAGATTCATCAATTCATCAAGTCAATATTGTCTAGATAAGTTACAAACAAAAAGATCTAAATTACATAAAATGTTATTATTATGCACTCATTACATATTTAGATGTAATTTAGAAGTATGTACTACTTCACATGCTGGGGTGATGAGTCCATGTGTACTGTCTTTCATGGATAGTCTTTTTCTCTTCAGTTGTTTTGCCAGTCGAACTCAATGAAGTCTCGAATAATCGATGCCACGTGTGGATTTAGGGCTTGATTTTTTCGCTGAACTGTTTTCCCTGTGAGTCTGCTCACTTGGGTTTTTGAACTGCATTTACTTTGTTCAGGGTTTATTCTGATGAAGAATCTGTAAATATAAGACATCATGGATTACCATAAGGAGAAAAACCGTGCAAATTTTAGTAACACTTTCTATAAAGCCCATATTTATTTATAAAACATTACAAGGGTATATTTAAGGCATTATAATGAATGCATAATGCATTATAAAAAACTTATAATATGTTATATCATTTTATAAATAATCATAACAACAATTATGATACATTATAATTAGGGGTGTAATAGTAAGTGTATTTGTACCGAACCGTCACAGGGCAAATTCCAAATGGAAGTGATCATCCTCTACTCCCTTCGAAGGGCAGAGCCCTTGGAGTTTACACTATGAGTGAGCAGGGCACATGCATTTAGAATGCATTTGGCAAAGGAAGCTTTTTTATTGTTGTTAGCATAACAAACGTACATTTTATGTTTTGAAAAAAGTTTGTAATATATAAAAACTAATGTATATATATGAGCAATATCACACTAATAGACTTGAGATATGGCTGTATATTAGTACAGCTGTGATTCGTCATAGGCACAAGGCCGCAGGCCCCCTTTTCAAGAAACCATAAGTGTGCCATTTGTATTTGGAAGCTGTTGCTCTGCACCCACATCATGCGGTCAAAAAAGCTATGCATGCAAGAAAAACCAAATTAATCTATCAGAGAGATAGCAGGAATATTAGGAGTGGCCAAATCAACAGTTTGGTACATTCTGAGAAAAAGCTCAGCAACATAAAAAGGCCTAGACGTTCTCAGAGGACAACAGTAGTGGATGATTGGATGATCCACTCCATGGTAAAGAGAAACCCTTTCACAACATCCAGCCAAGTGAAGAACACTCTCCAGGAGGTAGGTGTGTCATTGTCAAAGTCTACAATCAAGAGAAGACTTCACTAGAGCAAATACAGAAGGTTCACCACAAGATGCAAACAAGGCCAGATTAGACTTTGCCAAAAAAAAAAAAAAAAAAAATCTGAAAAAGCCAGACCACTTCTGGAAAAGCATTCTTTGGATGGCTGAAATTAGGATTAACCTGTACCAGAATGACAGGAAGAAAAAAGTATGGAGAAGGCTTGGAACAGCTCACAATCCAAAGCATACAGCATAATCTGTCAAACATGGTGGTGCAGTGTGATGGCATGAGCATGCATCGCTTCCAGTGGCACTGGGTTACTGGTGTTTAGTGGTGACATGACAGAAGTAGCCAGAAGAATTCTGAAGTGTACATGGATATACTGTCTGTCCAGATTCAGTGAAATGGAACAAAGTTGATTGGGTGGCGTTTCATAGTATAAATAGATGATGACTCAAAACATACAGCTGTCACAGATTGAGCCAGAGACAACATGTAAGTGAAACAACAGGCAGATTTATTGGCAGGTTCATGGAAGCAGATCGTATGGAACACTGGCAGGTGAGAATCAAACACAGTGGACAGTTCAAAAGTTCTTAGCTGTTTGCTGATGTGTTGTGTATCTTTGCAGGAGATGCAGAGTTCTTTGACCTAAAATGTAGGAGTACAGCGTCGGAGGATTCGTTGCAGGTAAGTATCAACAGGTAAGTGTAACACGGAGAATCTGGAAGAGTTCATGGATGTGAATGGTAGACCGGACAGTGTGGGACTGTGAGGAGCATGCTTATAAAGGTGAGTTGATTGCAGTCAGTAGTTGCAGGTAATCAGTATACGGGTGAGTGTGATCTGTGGTGTATTGTGACTGAGAAGACTGAGGCTGCGTGGGATTCGTGGATCTTGTGTCTCCGCACTGCACGTTGGAGGTGGACGTGAGCTGACTGACTCCCTCGCTTGCTTGGAACCAGTAGTCCACACCTTGAACTGGTAGCCAGAAGACAAGCTCACTGTGACCCCTAACTGTCGGAAGAAGACTTTCTAGACGTGTGAGATAAATTGTGGGCCCCGGTCTGAAACTGTCTTCTGGGATACCATAGTTCCTAAAGACAAGAGTTAACAGGTTTTCCGCAGTCTCTAACACAGTTGGCAATTACTTGAGGGGAATTAGTTTACTGTACAAGCCTTCGAGAAATGATCTACTGTGACTAGGATGCAGGTATGCCCATCTGAGTTGGGTAGGTCAGTCACAAAATTAATCCCAATGTAAGACCAGGGCCTGTAGGGTATGGGTAGGGGCACAAGCTTGCCTTACGGGGAGGTGACGAGGAGTTTTGGCGTAGACTGAGCAACTCTGGACATACCTCTGACATCACGGAACATACTGGGCCACCAGTATCGAAACGGCGATAAAAGTTTGCAAATGCCAGGAAACTATGAAGCTCCTTCACAGTTTGAGGTCCTTAATCGCTTTTGATAATGTAATGGAGGAACTGCATGGTGGGGTGATGGAATTCAACTTTCTCCAGCTTGAGATAGAGATGTTGTTGACAGAGCCTCTGGAGGACCTGCTTCATGTGATGGTGATGTTCGGCCAAGTTCCGGAAGTAGTAGATGAATATATTGTTGATGAAGACAACTACAATGTGGTGGAGAAACTCCCGGAACACCTCAATCATGAATCCTGTTCAATAGGGATGTTTTACCATCTGGAAGGGCCAAGGAAGCAGGAAGGGCCATGGAACTCACAGAGGCAGATTGAGGTGTTGTGACTGGCGTGAGAGAGGCTCGGAGGGTGTTGACAAGTTCCTTGAAAACCTCTAAAAAGCCGGGGATCCATGGATGTAAATGTTCCAGGTCCAGTCTTCTGTCACAGATTGAGCCAGACACAACAGGTAAGTAAAACAACAAGCAGATTTATTGGCTGGTTCATGGAAGCAGATCATATGGAGCAATGTCAGGTGAGAATCAAACACAATGGACAGTTCAAAAGTTCTTAGCTGTTTGCTGATGTGTATCTTTGCAGGAGATGCAGAGTTAGTTGACCAAAAGTGAAGGAGTACAGTGTTGGAGGATTCGTCAGAGGCAAGTATCCACAGGTAAGAGTAACACGGAGAGTCTGGAATAGTTTATAAACGGTAGACAGGAAGACATGGAACTGTAAGGAGCATGCTTATAAAAGTGAGCTGATTGCAGTCAGCAAGTGCGGGTAATCAGTTTTTGTGTGAGAGTGTGATGTGTGGGTGTGTTGTGAACGGTGACCAAGGTGACTGAGGCTGCATGGAATTGCTGACAACAGCAAAAGCAACCCAAGAGCTTTTGAAAGTACAAAAGCAGAATATTCTGCAATAGCCAAGTTAATCTTCTGATTTCAACTTGATGAGCATGCATTTCACTTGCTGAAGACAAAACTAAAGCAGAAAGATCCACAAACAAACAACAACTGGAGTCAGCTGTAGTAAAGGCCTGGCAAAGCATCACAAAAGAGAGAAACCCAGTCTCTGGTGATGTCCATGAGTTCCAGATTTAAGGCAGTCATTGCCTGCAAAGGATTCTCAAAAAGTATTAAAAATGAACATTTTATTTAGAATTATATTTATTTGTCCTATTACTTTTGAGCCCCTGAAAATTGGGAATCCGTGTATATAAATGGTTGTAATTCCTTAGCATTTTGTGTTATATTTTTGTTCAACCCTTTGAGTTAAAGCTTAAAGTCTGCACTACAATTTCATCTTGATTGTTTCATTTTAAATATATTCTAGTGCTATACAGAGCCGAAATTATGAAAATTGTTTCAGAGTCCAAATATATATGGACCTGCCTGTATGTTTAATGTGTTTTCTGACCGCATTTATCGACTTATTTAATGAACTTATTTTATGTTAAACTAACCATGCATAAACACAATTTCCTCAAAAACACAAGCATGTACATGCATGTTGCTTGCATATTATTGTTGAACAGTTTATGCTAAATACAGTTTATTTTTTAGTTTTTTTTTTTACAGTAATGTGTATGTGCAGTTTGTGCTTAACTTTTTCAGAAAAACTAGATAAGGCTGGCTAAATTCGGGCAAACAGCAAGGCTCAACATTTGCAAAATACCAACTAAAACCAATTGATTTAACGAAATAAACGTAAAGCCAGGTGAAACAGCCGAAAACAAAAAATCCAGCTGAAGCGAAAACCAGGTGGCAGAAAGCCAGCTATTTTTAAGAGAAAATCAGCTGAGTAATTAATTTAGCAAGGCAGCCTCAGGTGGCTTTTTTTTGGCCATCCAGCTGAAACAATTGTTTGGCAGAAAAAAAGCACGCTAAGCCAGGTAATAGCCGAAACCAGCTTATTTTAGAAAATCCAGCTGAAACCCAGTGGTAGCAAAGAACAACCAGGTGGCTCAACCAGCCAGCGTGGTGAGCAACACGAAAATCCAACTTTGAAACCAATTGGTAGCAAAGGCAGCTAAGCTCCAGGTGTGGCAGAAGGCCAACTGTTTTTAAGAAAATCCAGCTGAAATGGTGGCAGCAGGCTGGCAAAAACCGAACGGCGAAGGCCAGCTAGGCCAAGATGAAACAATGAGGCTCAACTATTTTAAAAGAAGTCTCCAGCTGAGAAGCCCAGACAGGTTTAGCAAAGGCTCCAGCCCCAGAACCAGGCAAGCTAGTAAAACCATTGTTTAAATTGCCAGCTAGCCAATTGTTTGGCAAATAAGGCTGAGAAAACCAGGTGAAGAAACCAGCTGATGCAAATCCAGCTGAAGCGGTGGTGGTGAGCTGGCGGCGCTCAGGTGAAACAGCCGAAGCCAGTATTTTAAGAAAGGTAGCCAATTTAGAAAAAGAGCAGCTAGAAACCAGGTAAACAGCTAAAAGAGCTCCAACTGTAAAAACCAGCTAAGCTTCAGGTGAAACAACCAGGAAACCAGGTAGTATTTTAGAAAATCAGCTGGCAATTAATTTAACAAGAAACCAACAAAACATTGCTTTAACCAGCTAAACCAGGTGGCTCAGCTGACTGAAAATCCAGCTGAACAGTGAGTAGCAAAAACCAGGTAAGCTAGCAGAAACCAGCAAAACTCCAGTGGCGCGCCGAAACCAGCTGACACAGAAAATCAGCTGAAACAGTGGTCAACTAAAACCAGGTGGCAGCCGAAGCCAGCTGTGCAGAAAATCAGCTGCTGGTGATTAGCAAAAGGCAACTTGGAACCAGGCAAACTGCTAAAACCAGCTTTGTTTTTAAACAAGCGCTAAAACCAAGCAAGTTTAGCATAGCTCAGCTAAATCAGTGTGGCTACACCCCATACAATTGGCTGTGATATCATTGTACTGGGAGTACTATAAATAAAAAATTTTATTTTGTGGTTTAATCTTGCAGTCACGGAAGCATGTTACAAAGCAACTTGCGCCCGGTGCTGCCAGCAAGTTGTGAAATTTGCGGTTATCGGTACGTGAACAGTGTATTCTGCTGATGACCAATTTGTAATGCATTCCCGGGGACTACTGCGCTGTGGACCTGGATCGGGGTCTACAGATCTGTAGAGACAAGGCAGGGCACTGGAAGTCTGTGACCGCAGATTGGCGAGGTATGAACAAGTCTCTGGATTAAGCTTTCCTCCGTGAAAACCATTAACACTTAATGTGTGTGTATTAAAAGATACATTAAAGATGCCATTAATAGATAAAATTTGTTATATGTTATTCATTTAATGTACTTCAAGGCAGCATATGACAGAAGCTTGTACAAAAGAGGAAAAAAGAACAAATTGATAAGAACTACAAAGTGCATTAAACACTGACCACTGACAAACATCTTAAATATGAACGAATAAAAATGCATTAAACAACTATTAGATCCCATATAGATAAGCCATGCCCAAGTATTATATAGGCATTAAGATATATAAATGTTTACAGGAATAAAATATTTTCTCTGAAATCAATGTAAATAAACTGTGCAAAAACAGTGAGATTCTATATGGAAATATGTGGTAAATGCGGGCATTGTCACTGTGTAAACAGGACAAAAGATGGTGTGTATTAAGAGGAGGTGGGCATGAAGACAATGCTGAGGGTAAACAGGTTACAGTTTTTCATCATAAAAGCAGAACTCCAATCATTTGATCACACTAAAATGTCCAGCACCCTGAAATAGTGATAGTGTTAAAGAAACTCATGACTGTTGTAATTTAAGTGGTTTACTTTGTCATGGAGCGGGTCGCCATGTGGACAGATGTTGAGATCACGTGACCAATAAACACTATGGTCACTGACGTTTCAACAGTTTCTTTACATTTACTAGCCTAGCATGCTAGCAGCTTTCTATGCTCACCTGGTACATTTTAAACCGAAGCGATCTCTGCCCAGCTCTCCTGGTGGTTGTGGTACAACTTTGATGAAATATTATAAAGGCAATCATGTTGTTGCCACATCTCCACAAGACGATCCTCCAATTCCATACTCCAACGTCTGTGCAAAGGTTGTGTGGTCACCATTTCTAAATGTTCATCACCAGTGTTGGGAATGTAACTTTAAAAAGTAATTAGTTATAGTTATTAGTTACTTACAGATAGTAACTGAGTTACATTACAGGAAAGTACTATCAGGGAAAGCAACTATTGTGTTGCTTGTTTTAAAGTGCTCCTATTATGCCATTTTAAAGTTGCTATTGTTTTAAGAGACTCCTTAGGTCGTTAAGCCAGCAGAGGGAGCCCTCACCCCAGTTCTGCTTGCATGCTCCCTCTGCTGGCTTTTTTATTGTTACTTCCTGTTTGTCACTATTTCAGACTCACCATGCTCACTTCTTTGCTAAGTATTGCCAGTTCACCTTACCGAGCTGCTGATATTTCTCTGTTGGATTACCTGTTGCTATCTTGCTTGTTTATGGACTACTGAGTTTACGGATTACCCCTATTGGATTGTTTGCTGTTTCTGGACTGACTTTACGGTATTTGACCCCACTGCCTGCTTTATCTCTCTGCTACCTGGATTACGTTTATGTGTTGTACGTTTTGGACTGCCTTTCCGGTTATTGACCCTCTGCCTGTTTCATCGTGTATGTTTGCTGTTTGTTTATAATAAACTTCTGCAATTGGATTCACACCGCCTCAGGCGTTCACGTTACAGAATACTTCGCCCACCCCCGAATCCAGCGGAAGTTACGACATACACAACAAAATCATGAACCCAGCCGTATCTCCTCATCTGCCTTCGTCAATGCGACCGGGCCATAGAGGAATATGTTGAGGGAGTTTTGTGGACTATGTCACCTAGTTGGCTTTAATGATGTGGCTCTAAAGACTTTTTTTCGTTTTGGGTTGAACGAGCCCCTTAGTTCAAGTCTGCCAGGGGGGAAAATTTGTTGGTCACTGGAGGAATATATCGATCATGCCCTACTCCTAAGCTGATCACCATACACTGTTGGGATTGCGGAGAGACCGCAATCCGCAGTAACCACCACCCAGCCTGTTCAAGCCACATCCGCAAAGCCAAACCTGCTCACGCCATGCCTGCCGCTCCAGGGCCTGCTCACGCCATGCCTGCCGCCACGCCAGAGTCTACCACGCCATGCCTGCCGCCACGCCAGAGTCTGCACAAGATGGCTGCCGCCACGCCAGAGTCTGCATCGCAAGATGGTGCTGCCGCCACGCCAGAGTTTGCTCTCTACAAGATGGCCGCCATTCCCAAACCTGTCAATCTACAAGATGGTTGCCTTCCTGCCAGTTCACAAGATGGCTGCCATCCCAGAGCCAGTCCACAAGATAACCGCTGTCTCCAAGCCACGCCTCATGATTGGCACACGTGACGGTCCCACCCCTAATGGCTGTATGGGCAGCTAAAATGACAGCTACTGTTCCTGATGGCCAAGTCAAGCTGCAGAACCAAGTCAAGCTGCAGAACCAAGTCAAGCCACAGTCTGCTGCTCCAGGGTCAAAAGCTTCTAGGTGAGTCGGTTCCAGGGTCAAGTCAGGTTTCCAAGTCCAGTCAGGCTTCAAGTCAAGTCGAGTTCCAGGGTCAAGTCAAGTTTCCAAGTCCAGTCAGGCTTCCAAGTCAAGTCCAGTTCCAGGGTCAAGTCCTCCAGTGTCCGGCCGAAGTTCAGGCGTCCGGGACAGCGTCCGGCCAAGCTACAGAGTCCAATCAGCTACAGAGTCCGGCCAAGCCTGAGTCCACGCCAAGCTACAGCTGGTCAAGCTTCAGAGCCGAGTCAAGCAACAGAGTCAAGTCAAGCCCAGAGTCAGTCAAGCAACAGAGTCAAGTCAAGCAAGTCGCCGCCCTGCTGTTCCCCATGAACCAAGCCAAGTCACAGCTGTATTCCACGACCTGCCAAGATACAGCTGTTCTCCCCATGAGTCAAGCCAAGTTACAGCTGTTCTCACGAGTCATGCCAAGTCACAGCTGTGGTTCCCCACAGTCGAGCCAAGTCACAGCTGTGGTTCCCCACGAGTCGAGCCAAGTCACAGCTGTGGTTCCCCACGAGTCGAGCCAAGTCACAGCTGTGGTTCCCCACGAGTCAAGCAAGGCCACAGCTGTTCTCCACGAGTCAAGCCGAGTCACAGCTGTGCCCCACGAGTCAAGCCACGTCACAGCTGTTCTCCATGAGTCAAGTCAAGACACAGCTGTTACTCTCCACGAACCAAGTCAAGACACAGCTGTTACTCTCCACGAGTCAAGCCAAGTCACAGCTGTGCCCCACGAGTCAAGCCAAGTCACAGCCATGTCGTTCCTGAGCCAAGCCATGTCGTTCCTGAGCCAAGCCATGTCTTGCAAATGTCAATCCACGTTACAGCAAATCTGCACAAGCCAAGTCAAGTCACCGCCGTTCTTCCCGACTCAAGTCAAGTCACCGCCGTTCTTCCCGACTCAAGTCTGGCCACGGCAGGTCTCCCGAGTCAAGTCTGGCCACGGCAGGCCTCCCGAGTCAAGGCAAGAAACTGTTGTCCCAAGCCACGCAGAGCCCACGCTCCCAAGCCACGCAGAGCCCACGCTCCCAACCACGCAGAGCCCACGCTCCCAAGCCACGCAGAGCCCACGCTCCCAAGCCACGCAGAGCCCACGCTCCCAAGCCACGCAGAGCCTACATTCACAAGCCACAAGCCCATAACATCCACACCCTCAAGGTCACCAGACATCCCACTATCTACTGTGCTGCCTGTAATGGCCGTAGCCATTTTCAGTGTGTGGGCTGCACACTGTGTTCCAGAGGCCTCGCCAGAGGTCCACGAGTCTACGCCAGAGGTCTCTTCTGTCAAGGAGTCTGCGCCCATGCCCCCAGAAGTGGCAGCTCCGGCTGCAGAACCTCTCAAAGGGGCGGCGTTTCCCCACGGACTCTCTGCCCGTCCTGTCACGGCCATAAAGGCCATTCATGACTTCCCAGCCTCACCTGCCCAAGCATCTGCGCCCATGCCCCCGGAGGTGTCACTAATCCCACTGTGGATATCTCTGCTTCTGTCTGTTCTGCCTGCTCTGCAATGGCTACCTGCTATGCCTGCTCTGCCTGCCTCGCCATGGCTCCCTGTTATGCCTGCCCTGCCTGCCTCGCCATGGCTTCCTGCTCTGCCTGTTCTGCCTGCCCCACCATGGTCCCCTATTCTGCCATTGCTCCACGGCCCAAGTCCTCAAGTTCTACACGGTCTGCTACTGCTCCATGGCCCAGGCCCCCCAGTACTTCACAGTCTGCTACTGCTCCACGGCCCTGGTCCTCCAAAGTTTCACTGTCTGTCATTGCTTCACGGCCCAGGACCTCCAGGGTTCCACTGTCTGCCACAGCTCCACGGCCCAGATCCTCCAGTGCTTCACTGTCTGCCACTGCTCCATGGTCCAGGTCCTCCAGTGCTTCACTGTCTGTCCCTGCTCCACGATCCAGGCCCACCTGCTCTACATGGACCTGGCCCTCCATCCCACCCCCTGCTTTGCCTCTGTTCCCCCACCCATCTGGACTGTTGTTTGAGCGCCAGGAGTCGCTCCTAGGGGGGGGGGGATTCTGTAACGCCAAGCCAGCAGAGGGAGCCCTCACCCCAGTTCTGCTTGCATGCTCCCTCTGCTGCTTCTATTGTTACTTCCTGTTTGTCACTATTTAAGGACTCACCATGTGCTCACTTCTTTGCGAAGTATTGCCAGTTCACCTGCCTTACCGAGCGTTTGTTATATTTCTCTGTTGGATTACCTGTTGCTATCTTGCTTTGTTTATGGACTACTGAGTTTACGGATTACCCCTATTGGATTGTTTGCTGTTTCTGGACTGACTTTACGGTATTTGACCCACTGCCTGCTTTATCTCTCTGCTGCCTGGATTACGTTTATGTGTTGTACGTTTTGGACTGCCTTTCCGGTTATTGACCCTCTGCCTGTTTCATCGTGTATGTTTGCTGTTGTTTATAATAAACTTCTGCAATTGGATTCTACACCGCCTCAGCGTTCACGTTACACTCCTAAAACATGTTTACATGTATGCAAGGTCAAAAAACACTTAAGTTTTCTCCAAAAAATAGATGTAATTTCACCTCATCTCTAAATTATTCATAAACGACTCGTGTGAAGCAGTTTGAAGATTCAGTCTCTCTAAACCCCTCCTTTCCTAAGCCCTCACTGTTGTGATTGGTCAGATGGCGCAGTCCTTTATGACTGGTCTACCGCTACAGCGTGTGTTGGAAAACAAAACGCCCATTGCCATAAATGAATGACAACCCTGGATACTTGTCAATACATAGAAAAGATGGCATCGATTTTACCATACCAATTCAAGCCGGAGTCTGATGATGAAACAGCTGAAGTGGCTGATCGAAAAGTTAGCACGGACTACCATGGAAAGTGCTCGCAATTTGCTTATGTAAGCGAACCGGGTACACCTCTATGTTGTAAAAACACTGTATAAAGCATTAGGCGGAAGCGATTCGCTGGCCGCTGGGTTCAGTGCAGCCCTTCAGAGCGCAACAGCAAAAGTTCAACTCATTTGAACTTTGAGTGAGGTGTACACGGCTTGCGCACCAGCGGTGTGCTCCGCTGCGTGTGTGCTTTGGTCAACACAGTAACAAGCCGTCCTCGTGCAGCGCGAGCAATTGAAATGAATGGTTTTCATAGCGCAGCGTTTTTCGCATTTGGTGTAAATGCCGCTTTGTGTGCCATCCTTTATCATTACTCCAACTAATGAGACAGACAGACAGTCAAGCTGTATCAATCACTAATTTTTAGACTACAGTGGGCCCACAGCTGAACAACAGAACTACAGAAGCACGAGTTACTCGGTTGTGCAAGGTTGTTACACAACATAACATACACAACTACATATTTTGAACGATCCACCTGAAAATACAATCTTTGTAGATTCATCTTTTGGAAGTGAATATAAAACAAATTTACTCTCACAGCTTAGGATACAGTGTCTTCTCGACATGATGTAAACCACATGGAAATTTTACTGTTTGTGGGCGGGCAAGTTGTTTGTGATGTAGAGCGTGGGCGGACATTATGCAGATGTGTTACTTTGTAACGTTTAGCCGCAACAGAAAAAGATTCAAATTACTGATAACTCGTTCAGGCAATTGTGAGCAGACTCTTTTTTTTTTGCTAGACAATAAATTTGTTTATTGTGGCCAATCAGGTGCCCTATATAAGCCCCGGACTTTCCCCTTGTTAGTCACAGAGTATTGTGGTTTTCGTATGGTTGTTTCCCTAGTTCCTGAGTTGACTAGTTCCTGAGTTCCCTGTGTTAAGCTTTCTCGCCTGGCCATTTCATCTCGTATGTCTCGCCGCCTGCCTTCTGGACTTCTCGCTCATTTTACGGATTATCCCCTTTCCTTGCCCCCCTTGGTTTACGTTTGCCGATCATCGACCCACGCCTGCCTCTCGGACTATTCTTGTGTCTCGCTCCATATATCCCTGTTTACTGTTGTTTACTCTGCCTGTTTGACCATGTCTTTGTCTTGCCCAATGAATAAAAGCCTGCATGTGGAACGTTACAATATATATATATATATATATATATATATATATATATATATATATATAAAAACTTAGGACTGGTGGTGGTGCATAGGATATTGTTTGTAATTTAGTGTTTCTATAAAAAGAAAACTAAAAAAAGAACACATACTACCAGAGAAACCAGCAGTTCTTTAAAGCTAAAGAATTCCAAAAGAACTCTGTTATTTTGACAGGAAAGTATAGCAAAGAATATAGTTTACATGTAAGCACGTCTGTTCTGCATTGTATATAAGACTCCTGTTCTGTATCTTTCTTTGTGTGATACAAAGCGACAGTGACTTGTGGGCCTTCACACTAGAGTTACAGTTCGTCAAATACAGGTATGCTGCACATCCATTCAGATGAACTGAAAAATAAAATTATAACAATATTATAATAAATTATAGTAACATCACATTTTATTGTCAGTAATAGAAATGGCATTGTAATGGGGAAAACAGTAATTTGTTGATTAATTATACTGAAAAAAATAATGCCATTAGTAACACCATTTATTTATAACGCCATTATTCCCATCACTGTTCCTCACTTCCATAGACTTGTTTCTTATTGGCTATTCTGAAAGCACTGACATAATCATAGCCGTGATCATCCCGATTTAAAATCCCGAATCTTGTTGGCTCCAATAGCCTTGTGGTTAGTGCGTCGACATAGTGTAATTGTGCTGTGGGTGACCTGAGTTTGATTCCTGGCTCATGGACCTTTACCTATCCCACCCCTTTCTCTCTTTCCCACTTCACTTCCTGTCCATCTACACTGTCCTATGCAAATAAAGGCATAAAAGTGCAAAAAAAAAAAAAAATCTTAAAATAAAATCCTGAATATCAAACATGCTTAAAATTATTGGGGCAGCCCAATTTGTGTGAGAGCAGATCGGGAAGTCCAAGATTTTATCTGTAAATGCGTTACATTACCAGGTAATCTGTGCCGAAAATCAGGACCGGTGAAGGTGCTACACAAGATTTTTGCACTGATTCTTGGGAGGGGAAAATCTGGGCTAAATCAGGCTAAAAAATCCTGAAGAGTGAGCAGGGCATAAAAGGCAAAACATGCATGTTTAATTTTAAAGCTAACTAACCAGCCAAACAAATAAACAAATGAGTATTCACACTTTCACTTCCTATTTATGTAATGCACAGTATGCATTAATTCATTATTTATGAATCTATTTCCCAGGAGGCACACAATGTCATAAGACATTGATATACTTATTTGATGTGTAATACCGACATCAGCTGATATTATTTTAATGTTTTTAGGTTGTTTTGTAAAGTAACCAAAACCCAACATCAAGCCAATGTGCATGGTAAGAAGACAAAGTTATGGGGACACCAGCAGGACAATCAGCAGATTACACCTTTAACTTTATTCAAGTGCAATGTGATTATAATTAAAGCTTTTAATTCTACACTTTATTGTTGTCACGAATCTGGTCGGTGTCCTGTTCTCCGCTCACCACCAGATGTCACTCTCACCTCACTTACACATTCTGACTGTTGCACTACACCCCAGACTACATTCCCCATCAGCCATTGCTCTTCTCCCACATCCAATCAGAGACCGTATAAAAGCCCCGGTCCTCCCACTTGCAAACCACGGATTGTTAGATTGTAGTTTGTTATTGTTAGTGTTCTTCCTAGTTTCCCTTGCTCCGTGTGTTTTACGTTCCTGCCTGGCCTTCTCATTTACGTCTGTCTTCCGCCTGCCCATTGACCTTCGCTCGTTTTGACCCTTCTCTCGGATCGCCCTTCTCGGACTGTGTTCGCCCCTGATTGGACTACGCCTGCCTCACGGACTTCTCTTGTGTTTTCTGTTTATATATCTGTTCGTCATTACTCTGACCCTGCCTGCCTGACTATGTCTTTGCCTCGTCCATATAATAAAAGCGTGCTTATGGATCCACTCGCCTCTCGTCTCGTTCATCCCGTAACAGAACAATCCGTCACAACAGGATCCAGCAGCTTTCACCCCGGACATTCATCAGATATGGACACGGACATAACTCTATGCAGAATCAAACAGCGATCACACACACTCGAACAATATTCACGTGAGTTTATTTCCATTGCTAACCATTCCACTCTCCCGGACTGTATATTAATTGAGGTTTTCTGTGACGGCGTAAACCAGCCCCTCCGTGCACGACTGAGACGCGAGGGCCCGCGCTCGTCACTGGAGGATTTTTTAAACTTTGCACTTTTGTGTGTGGGTTCGCCGTGCACCGTGGGGGTCGCGCAGAGGGAGCGCGACAACGCGGCGATGGCGACCGCGCGTCCCACTCGCAGATGGACGGTCATGCCGGAGCACGATGCTACAAACACGTTTGCCGCCTGGATCGCTCGGGAAATGGCGGCCGTGTCGGAGCGCGCTCGAGCAATGGCGGCGATAGCGGAGCCCGTTCACAAGATGGCGGCGGAAACCGAGCTCCGTCACGTCACAGCTGCCATATCAGAGCCATATGAAGTTGCCGCTGCATTTCCTGAGTCAAGTCACGTTTCCAAGTCAAGTCAAGTTGCAGCTGTGTTTCCTGAGCCAAGTCAAGTGTCCGAGCCAAGTCAAGTTTCCAAGCCAAGTCAAGTTGCAGCTGTGTTTCCAGAGTCAAGTCGAGTTTTCAAGTCAAGTCAAGTTGCAGCTGTGTTTCCAAAGTCAAGTCAAGCTGCAGATGTGTTTCCTGAGTCGAGTAAAGTCACTGCTGCCACCCCTGAGTCAAGTCAAGCTACAGCTGCTGTTCCTGCGTCAAGTCAAGTCAGAACTGCTCTTCCTAAGGCAAGTCAAGTTAAAACTGTGTTTCCTGTGTCAAATCAAGCCAGAACTGTTGTCCCTGTGTCAAGTCAAATTACAACTCTTGCCTCTGTCTCAAGTCAAATTACAGCCATCTTTCCTGAGCCACTGCACAAGATGGCTGCCACGCCAGAGCCACTGCACAAGGTGGCTGCCACGCCAAAGCATCAGCACAAGATGGCCGCCGTCTCCAAGCAACTACACAAGATGGCCGCCATCCGGACACCACCTGTGGTCAGGATGGCCCACGTGCTGGACACTCCTCTAGTGACGGTATGGGCAGCTAGAATGGCACTTCTTAATGCCACGGCGACTACCCCAGAGTCCGGTCAAGCCACAGAGCCCGGTCAAGCTACAGAGTCGAGCAAGGACACAGCTGATCCCCATGAATCAAGCCAAGTTACAGCTGTTCTCCATGAGTCAAGCCAAGTCACAGCTGTGCCCCACGAGTCAAGCCAAGTCACCCCTGTTCTTCACGAGTCAAGTCACGCTACAGCTGTGGTTCCTGAGTCAAGCCATGTTGTTCCTGAGTCAATTCACGTTACAGCTGTTGTTCTTGAGCCAAGCCATGTTGTTCAGGAGTCAAGCCAGGTTACGGCAGATTCTCATGAGCCAAGCCAAGCTGCTGCTGTTGTTCCAGAGCCAAGTCAAACTTCTGCCACTGCTCCAGAGTCAAGTCAGGCTACAGCTGTGGCTTCCAAGTCCAGTCCGGCTTCCAAGTCCAGTCCGGCTTCCAAGTCCAGTCCGGCTTCCAAGTCCAGTCCGGCTTCCAAGTCCAGTCAAGCTGCCATGTCCAGTCACATCAAGGCTGTCGTCCCTGAGTCAAGTAGAGTCACTATCGATCTTCACGAAGCAGGTCAGGTCACAGTTGGTCACCACGAACCAAGACATATCCTGCCCGACGGCTCAGAGCCCCATCACGCCTCGTCTGATCGCCCAGAGTCAACCCACGTCCCGCCTGATGGCCCAGAGCCTCTCCATGTATCTTCAGACCTCTCAGTGCCTCGTCATGTCTCGTCTGACCTTCCAGAGCCGTGCCATGCCTCGTCTGATATCCCACGATCACGGCCCATCATGGTAACCAGTGTACTGGACCCACCACAACCTCCCGCTGCTGCTCTTCCTCTAATGGCGGTTGCCATCTGGTGTGTGTGGGCTGCACACTGTGCCCCTGAGGTCACATCTGTTCACAGATCAACCCCTGAGGCCACGTCTGTTCACCAGTCTGCTCCAGAGCTCCCGTCTAATCTCAAACCTGCTCCAGAGCTCCCATCTGATCTCAAGCCTGCTCCAGAGTCCCTCTCTGATCTCAAGCCTGCTGCAGAGCTCTCGTCTGGTCTCCAGCCAGCTCCAGAACTCCCCTCTGATCTCAAGCCTGCTGCAGAGCTTTCGTCTGGTCTCCAGCCTGACCCAGAGCTCCCCTCTGATCACAAGCCTGCTTCAGAGGTCCCGTCGGGTCTCAAGTCTGCTCCCGAAGCCTTCCCCATCGGAGAAGCTGCGCCAAGGCCTCCAGAGGTGTCGGCGTCGGCCGTAGAACCTCTTATGGAGGGGGCGTTAACTGTTAAACTCTCTGCTTCTCCCCTCTTTCTGTCTGCATCCTCTGTCACTGTTCTCCCCAGGTCCCCATCCAAGACGCAGCCTCCTGTTCCGCCCCGGAGGGCGGCTGCGCCTCCTGTTCCGCCCCGGAGGGCGGCTGCGCCTCCTGTTCCGCCCCGGAGGGCGGCTCCGCCTCCTGTTGCGCCCCGGAGGGCTGCTCCGCCTCCTGTTGCGCCCCGGAGGGCTGCTCCGCCTCCTGTTCCGCCCCGGAGGGCTGCTGCGCCTTCTCCCCCTATTCTGTCTGCCTCCTCTGTCCCTGCTTTCCCCAGGTCGCAGACCGTGACGCAGATTCCTGTTTCGCCCTGGAGGGCTGCTCCGCCTCCTGCTCTGCCTCCGGCTCCACCCTGGAGGGCTCCTGCGCCTCCTGCTCTGCCTCCGGCTCCACCCTGGAGGGCTCCTGCGCCTCTTGCTCTGCCTCCGGCTCCGCCCTGGAGGGCTCCTGCGCCTCCTGCTCCGCCTCCGGCTCCGCCCTGGAAGGCTCCTGCTCCACCTCCGCCCTGGAGGGCTCTTGCTCCGCCTCCGGCCCCACCCTGGAGGGTACTTGCTCTATCGGTCCTGCCTCAATCTCTGGGCTTCCCACATGGACCTGGTCCTCCAGCCCTCGCCCTGACTCGCTCCCACCCCCACCGCTCCCCCCTGGACTGTTATTCTGTTGGAGCGTCTGGAAGCCGCTCCTTGGGGGGCTATGTCACGAATCTGGTCGGTGTCCTGTTCTCCGCTCACCACCAGATGTCACTCTCACCTCACTTACACACTCTGACTGTTGCACTACACCCCAGACTACATTCCCCATCAGCCATTGCTCTTCTCCCACATCCAATCAGAGACCGTATAAAAGCCCCGGTCCTCCCACTTGCAAACCACGGATTGTTAGATTGTAGTTTGTTATTGTTAGTGTTCTTCCTAGTTTCCCTTGCTCCGTGTGTTTTACGTTCCTGCCTGGCCTTCTCATTTACGTCTGTCTTCCGCCTGCCCATTGACCTTCGCTCGTTTTGACCCTTCTCTCGGATCGCCCTTCTCGGACTGTGTTCGCCCCTGATTGGACTACGCCTGCCTCACGGACTTCTCTTGTGTTTTCTGTTTATATATCTGTTCGTCATTACTCTGACCCTGCCTGCCTGACTATGTCTTTGCCTCGTCCATATAATAAAAGCGTGCTTATGGATCCACTCGCCTCTCGTCTCGTTCATCCCGTAACAATTGTGTGTGTATGTATATATACAGTACTGTACACCATTTTGCAGTGTGTATGCAGAGCACTTTTTTCATGTCCATGATAACAGGTTAGAGCAGAGGTCTTCAACCCTGCTCCTGGGGACACACTCTTCTGGAAAGTTTATTTCCAAATGGTGTCAACACACCTGCCTGCAATTTTCAAGCAGTCTTGAGGAGCTTGATTGGCCACTTCAGGTTGTGGTGAAGCTTTTCAGGATGGTGGGTCTCCAGGAACAGGATTGAAGACCTATGAGCGTTCACAGTAAGGGTGAGTGTATTTTCATCTTTGTGTGAACTACCCCTTGAAGAAAATATTAACATCTAAGTCTAACTGTGATTGAAGAATGAGCATGGAGGTTGTTTCTGCTTTGAGTCTGTTGTTTCTGTCTGAAGCTAAACTACATGATTATTCTATATCTGCTCTCATCTGTCATTCAGCACATCACATCATTTGGTTATTACTCTAAACAAAAGCCTTTTTCTTATTTCTTCCTTACGCAATATGTGTCCACATTTTTTCAGTTTTTTTTTGCTGTCATATTTCCTATGTTTTTTTGGAAACATGTTCATTTGAATGTGCTATTTTCATTGCTCCTTCACAGGAAAAATCAACCTCAGCATTTGCATATGTTACTACCATGTTACATGTGAGCCATGTTATTGTAAAGTAAAACTCATTAATTTGCAAGTGCAATCTTTTTTTTCGCCTTTTTATTAAAATATTAGCTACATTCTTTAGTTATTGTTTTTTTTGCTTTGTTATTATTAGAAATATTATTACGTTTAAATACAAAATTAGCAAGCAGGAAGCAGGAAGCCAGGGTGGAGCAGGTGACCAGCACAAAAGAGCAAACAGGGCCGTGGGGTGAGGCACTGGCATGAGGACTGCTGCTTGGCAAGGCTTGACAGACATGACGTGTGAAGATTCTGGCTTGGCAGACATGACGTGAACAGACCCTGGAGTAGCAGGCATGACATGAGCAGGCTTTGTAGACTCAGATGGGACTTGAACGACTCCAGACATGACATGCAAATATTTGGATGTGGCAGATACTGGAGGATAGCAGGGCTCCTCATCAGCAGTCCCCACAGTGAATGCAGAGCCAGTTAACCAGAGTGCCAAGTCAATATATTGCTCTAGTGACCATTGAGGGGTATTACATGTTATTGTTTTTATCCAAACCAAAACGAAAAATGTTTTCAAGAAAGTTTCATCAAAGTCTACCTGGTAGTAGAAGTTAACAGAACTCAGCCAAGTAATCCTCTATGTGCAGGTCACCTTGATGTAGGTGAACGGGCATGATGCTGGATTCATGATGGTCTGGTGTTTGGGTAAAGCTGCTGAATCTGTGGAAGGTGAAGTATTCTTTAACGGGACGTGACAACGATAAAAGATCCAAATGCGAGCTTTATTAAACACAACATGATCAAAACAGGCAGGGTCAAAATACCAGCAAACAGTAATGTTCAAGGGCAATACCAAAGCAAAATCCAGAAACAGGCAATGGTCAGTGCAGGCAGCAAAACATCCACAAAAAACAAGGCAACAGTCCAAGGTTAAGATCCAAGAGAGCAAAAGTAACAATGCAATGAAACAAG
>NW_026129816.1:0-34618 GCF_022985175.1 Labeo rohita | reverse complement strand
ATTTATGTGCACTTAAATCAGTCATGTTTTACCTCTCATTCTGCAGCATTTGAAAATCAGCACAACTGTCACTAGCAGATATGGACTAACTGTCAGTACAGAACTGAGTATGTTGAGGACAGAGATCTGAGATTCTGAGTGAAACACTGAAAAAGAGACACACAAGCACTTTATTATGCATTATATCTTATTATATCTGCATAAACAGTATAACTATATAAATAAATAGATATCTATATAAACAATAATGAACTCTGATAAAACTATATTTTTTACTGCTGCTTGCTCATGGACTGTTTTTTCGTCCACTGATGTTTAATGCATTTAATCAATCTGATTCATGCACTGAATGTAAACTGCTGGTGAAATGAATAAATACAGAAACACAAACTCACAGTGTACAGTGATATTAACAGGATGATGTTTCTCTCCAGATTCAGACTCACACCAGTATACTCCAGTGTGTGATGTGTTGGTGGAGCTGATTGTACATGTAGATCCTGTTTGTGATCCTCGACGTAATGATGAACAATCTTCCAGCCGTCCACCGTCTGTGTATCTTCTCAGTAGAGTTACTCTGGTCCTCACAGCTCAGAGAGAGAGAGACAGATGTGAAGTGTTGAGTTCTGCTGGGACTGGTGATCAGAGAGACTGGAGGGGAAACACCTGAGACGACAATTGCAGATTTGCAGAACACTTTATTTTGATAGTCCACTTTAGACATTCTACTAACAGTAAGTAACTTTGCAACTGCATGTCAACTAGTCATTAGAGTATTAGTGGACTGTATGCTTAATATCTTATAACACTCTTCTAAACTTTGTACTAAGTATTTGTACTTCAGATTCTGTGCACAGTGCACAGTGCATAAAATGTGCATTTACACAGACCGTTTAATGATGTTCTGAAGCGGCATAAATGCATTTACACAGGAATTAAAATAGTTGGACGGTTAATTGTCGTTGGACAGTTAATTGTCACAATGTTAGCTTCAGACAAGATGACAGACAAGACGATGATGGAAGTTTGGCAATGTTGTTTTATTTTAAAAAAGCCTGTTGACTTTTGCCGTTATCTATGGTTATTTTGAAGTTTTTTTTGTTTTTGTTTTTGTTTTTTAACATTAGTTTCTTATTTATTTGGGTTTACGATGTTTGCTGATTTTTACTTTGTGTAATTTTCTTATTCGTTTTGCTAATATATGTTTTACGTTTCTTATATTTATTTGGTTCCTTTTATGTAGGCTTAGCCTAAGTTATTTGTTATTTTATATTAAGCATATAGCATGGTGTAAGCTATTCGATTTGTTTTGTTAATAAAAGTTCCATGATTAATTTATATGCTAAGTGAGTTTAACGTTGTATTTTGTTGTTGCTTGAATTGGATTCAAGCAATTGACGCGGAATGCCGCTAATTTAGAAGTGAAAGTAAAATGTGCACTGCACATTAGCTATATAGAAGCGAAGGAAAGCGAGTGAAAAGAGGAAAATTGAAGATATGTGCCATTGAACTTCGGAGCCAGTTTTCTACTTTCCTCATGACTGAGAAACTTGTTTCTGATGTAACCAAACAGTTAATTTGTAAAAGCAGGAAAATGACGAAAAGAGAGTCCTCTCTTTTAAGACAAGCTGAGAATCATGAGTTACGGCTCGCGAGGATATGGGGTGTTACAGAGGCAGGGAGACGAGAGGCGAGCGGATCCAAATGCATGCTTTTATTGAAGGGTTGAGACAGAGACATAGTCGAGGCAGGCAGAGTCAGAGCAATGGCGAACAGGTATATAAACAGGAAACACAAGAGGAGTCCGTGAGACAGGCGTTAGTCCGATCAGGGGCGAACAGTGTCCGAGGAGGGCGATCCGAGAGATTAGTCAAAACGAGCGAGAGTCCAGAAGGCAGGCGGCAGACAAACGTAAACGGTAAAGCCAGGCGGGAACGATAAACACGGGAAAACAAGGAAACTCGGGAACTGGGAAACAACAATAACACTGCAACAATCCATGACGTGTATGGGAAGATCCAGGGCTTTTATAGTGCCACTGATTGGCCACAGGCGTCAGGCGTGATCAGTGCGGTGGAGGATGGGAGATGTAGTCCGAGACGAGGAGTCTGGTGGTGAGCGGTCCGCAGAACACCGACCAGATTCGTGACATAGCCCCCCCCAAGGAGCGGCTTCCAGACGCTCCAACAGCAAAACAGTCCTGGGGAGCGGTGGGAGGGCCAGGAGACTGAGGCAGAACCGGTAGGGAGGAAGCCTTCCAGGGCGGAGCAGGAGGCGCAGGAGACCTCCAGGGCGGAGAAGGAGGCGGAGCTGGAGGCGCCGGAGCCCTCCAGGACGGAGTCGGAGGCGGAGTAGAAGACGCGGGAGCCCTCCAGGGCGGAGCCGGAGGCCGAGCAGGAGGCACAGGAGCCCTCCAGGGCGGAGGCGGAGCCGGAGCCGGAGGCGCAGGAGCCCTCCAGGGCGGAGCCGGAGGCAGAGCAGGAGGCACAGGAGTCCTCCAGGGCGGAGCCGGAGGCAGAGCAGGAGGTGCAGGAGCCCTCCAGGGCAGAGCCGGAGGCAGTGCAGGAGGCGCCGGGGCCCTCCAGGGCGGAAAAGGAGGCGCCAGGGCCCTCCATGGCTGAGCAGGAACCCGCATAATGGACTGGGACCTGGGGAGAACAGGGACAGAGGAGGCAGACAGAATAAGGGGAGAAGCAGAGAGACCAAAGGATAACGCCACCTCCCTAGGAAGATCTACAGCCGAAGCTGACACCTCAGGAGGCATTGGCGCGGCTTCTCCGACAGGGAAGGCCTCTGGAGCTGACTCGTGGTCAGACGGGGCCTCTGGAGCAGACTTGAGACCAGACGGGAGCTCTGGAGCAGGCTTGTGACCAGACGGGACCTCTGGAGCAGACTTGAGACCAGACGGGACCTCTGGAGCAGGCTTGTGATCAGACGGGAGCTCTGGAGCAGGCTTGTGATCAGACGGGAGCTCTGGAGCAGACTTGTGACCAGGCGGGAGCACTAGAGCAGGCTTGAGAACAGACATGATCTCAGGAGCACAGTGTGCAGACCACACACACCAAATGGCAACCGCCATTACGGGAAGAGCAGTGGTGGGTGGCAGGACCTCTTTAAAGGTGGGTCTAGAAGGTATTGATGCCACTGGGATGTTCGCTGCCCTCACTGATGCTAGTGGTGGGTCCAGCACGCCGGCCATCCTGATAGGCCGTGATCTTGGGATGTCAGACGAGGCATGGCACGGCTCTGGAAGGTCAGACGAGACGTGACTTGGCTCTGGACAAATAGACGAGACATGACGAGGCACTGGGAGGTCTGATGAAACATGGGGAGGCTCTGGGCCGTCTGGCAGGACGTGACTTGACTCTGGGCCGTCAGGCGGGACGTGACTTGACTCAGAGCGGTCAGGCGGGATGTGGCTTGACTCTGGGCGGTCAGACGAGACATGGTGAGGCTCTAGACAGATAGACGAGATGTGACGGGGCTCTGGAAGGTCAGACGAGTTGTGACTTGACTCTGGGCGGTCAGACGAGGCGTGACTTAACTCTGGGCGGTCAGACGAGGCGTGATGGGGCTCTGAGCCGTCGGGCAGGACGTGACTTGGTTCGTGGAGATTGGCTGTGACTTGACTTGATTCGTGAAGATCAGTAGTGAACTGACTTGACTCTTGGAGATCAACGGTGACTTGACTTGGCTCGTGAAGATCAGCGGTGACCTGATTTGACTCATGGAGATCAACGGTGACTTGACTTGGCTCATGGAAATCAGCAGTGACTTGATCTGACACGTGAAGACGACCAGTGGTGACTTGAACTAGCTTGTGAAGATCAGTGACTTTACTTGACTCAGGAACCACGGCTGTGACGTTGCTTGACTCAGGAACCACGGCCTTGACGTTGCTTGACGCAGGAACGACCGCCTTGATGTTGCTGGACTTGGAAGCTTGACTGGACTTGGAAGCTTGACTGGACTTGGAAGCTACAGCTTTGGCTTGACTTGACTCTGGAACAACAGTCGAAGCTTGACCTGGCTCAGGAGACACGGCGGTAACTTGACTTGACCTAGTATGAACAGCCGCTGTAAGGTGACTTGACTCGTGGAGAACAGGTGTGACTTGGCTTGACTCGTGGGGAACAGCTGTGACTTGGCTTGACTCGAGGAGAACAGCTGTGACTTGGCTTGACTCTTCCAACAGCAACCTAGTTTTCCCAGGTGGTCTCCCATCCAGGTACTGACCAGACTCAGCCCTGCTTAGCTTCAGTGCAGTCTTAGGCTGCAGGGTGAAAAGGCTGTGGCTACAGGTAAGGTTCAGAGGAGCAAGCCGGTCCAAATAAACTGGGCACTGATTAATCTTTTTTTTTTTTTACTGTGTTTTTTTACTGTGTTTGTGGGGGGGCAAGTTGTTCGTGACATAGAATGCGGATGTTATGCAAATGTGTTACTTCATGACCTACAGCCGTAACAGAAAAAGAATCAAATTCCTGATGACTCTTCAGGCAATAGTGAACCGACTCTTTTTTTTTTTGAAAGACAGTAATGTATCATGCACTGTCAGTTTATGTTCACATACAGCTACATGACACACTACATGAAAGGTCATATTCGAAAAGGCAAAATAGGAGCACTTTAAATCTATATTGTTTGAATAATGTGTAACTATTTGTACTTGTTATGGACATGTGCTTTTCTTATTGCTTTTTCTTTTTAATTTATTTATTTAATCTTTGTTTATGATAATTTGATGTAATTTATGTTACTGCCCTTGTATTTACATTTACATTTACATTTATTCATTTAGCAGACGCTTTTATCCAAAGCGACTTACAGGTGGGGAATACATCAAGCGATTTGTCCTAAAGAAGCAAAACGACCTACGAAGTGCTCAAAATACCATATAACAGGCATTGTTCAAATAAGTACAAGCTAGAAAGGGAAAAGAGTAGAAAAGGAAATTTTTTTTTTTAAGTCAAGTAGTGTCGAAAGAGATGGGTTTTCAGCAGTTGCTTGAAAGTTGTTAGGGAGTTGGCATTCCGGATAGCGGTGGGAAGATCATTCCACCAGCCAGGAACAGTGTAAGAGAATGTTCTGGAAAGTGACTTTGTGCCTCTTTGTGATGGTACAATGAGGCGTCGCTCACTGGCGGATCTCAGAGTTCTGGAGGGAGTGTAGATTGGTAGCAGTGAGTGGAGGTAGGCGGGCGCTGAGCCTGTGGTTGTTCTATAAGCAAGCATCAGTGTCTTGAATTTGATGCGAGCTGCAATTGGGAGCCAGTGCAGGGTGATAAAGAGAGGTGTGACATGGGCCCTTTTGGGCTCGTTGAAGACCAGTCGTGCTGCTGCATTCTGAATCATTTGTAGAGGTTTGATTCTGCATGAGGGAAGACCGGCTCGAAGAGCATTGCAGTAGTCCAGCCTGGAGATGACCAGGGCCTGGACAAGAAGTTGTGTGGCCTGCTCAGTTAGAAAGGGCCTGATCTTTCTAATGTTGTGTAGGGCAAACCTGCAAGATTGAGCAGTTTTAGCAATGTGGTCTTTGAAAGTCAGCTGGTCATCAAAGATAACACCAAGATTTCTGGCAGAACTTGATGGGGTAATTGTTAAAGTACCTAAGTTGATGGTAAAATCATGTTGTAGAGTCGGAGTGGCAGGGAAAATAAGGAGCTCAGTCTTTGCCAAGTTGAGCTGTAGATGATGTTCTTTCATCCACTCCGAGATGTCCGCCAAGCAGCCTGAGATCCGTGCAGCTATTGTTGGATCATCTGGTTGAAATGAAAGATAGAGCTGCGTGTCATCAGCATAGCAGTGGTAAGAGAAGCAATGTGCCTGTATGATGGGCCCCAGTGATGTAGTGTAAATGGAGAAGAGGAGGGGTCCAAGAACTGATCCCTGAGGAACCCCAGTGGCCAGATGATGTGCTTTGGATACCTCCCCTCCCCAGGCCACCCTGAAAGACCTACCTGTGAGATAGGATTCAAACCAGCGAAGAGGAGTCCCTGTGATACCCAGTGATGAGAGGGTGGACAGGAGGATCTGATGATTGACTGTGTCAAAAGCAGCAGAAAGATCCAGCAAAATGAGTACCGATGATCTGGAATCAGCTTTTGCAATCCGCAAGGCTTCAGTGACTGACAGTAGTGCAGTTTCAGTTGAGTGGCCGCTCCTGAACCCTGACTGGTTAGCATCCAATGAACTGTTCTGCGCGAGAAACAGTGATACCTGGTTAAAAACGACTCGTTCCAGTGTTTTTGCAATGAATGGGAGGAGAGAGATCGGTCTATAGTTATCTATAAGTGAAGTGTGTAATGTAGGTTTTTGAGCAGTGGGGTTACCCGAGCCTGCTTGAATGCAGTGGGGAAAGTGCCTGTGAGGAGAGATGTGTTGATGATGTGTGTAAGTGCTGGTAAGAGTGTATTATTTAAATATGTTTGTTGTTCTAAAGATTGTAATTAAAAAAGAATGAAAATGAATAAATAAAGGACTATTGTTTTGTTAAACGGAACAGAGGAACAACTGATGATGTCACTGGTCCAGGTTTTGTTGACTAATCGGTGGAAAGGGCCCACATGTGAAGAATAAATTTTGTAGTCATTTATTTAGTTTCTGAACAAACGAAAAATAAAATTAAACAAAGCAGCCAATTTTTTATTGCTGCTTATTTCATTTAAAATTGAAAAACAAACTTTTAAATAATACGTGTACCGAAAAACCAGGAGTCAATATTACAATTACAATAATGGTGCTTTGCTGAAATTTCAACATTTTTCTTCAATTGTGGGTGCAAAAGTGATATTAATTCAATGCCATTAAAGGGAACCCTGGAACCCTTAAGACTTGTATAGCTTAATATAAAATAAATTATGATTAAGATTTACATTATTAAAAAAAAAAATCCACATTGTTATATATATATATATATATATATATATATATAACTATGGAGGGCACCATAATTTTTATTACATAGAACGGTTGCACTCGGTGAGCTAATGCAAAGGCTATAGAACAGAGATGGGACTTTCAAGTCACAAGCAAATCTCCCAAGTCTCAAATCCCAAGTCCCATTTACATTTATTGAGATAACTGACTAATTAAATGATGATTGTGCATTAGTGATGAACACCTGCTGTTATTGAGAATCACAGAGGATCAGATGTTGATGTTTTATTGGTTAAAATCATGCCACCATCATGGAGATCAGTGTTTGCTTTATTTGGGCTCTTGACCCTTATTATGTAACAATGTGTGTGGTGTTTTATAGTGATGAGATATTAGCAGTTTTTATATGATGAAATAGTAATCTTGAGCTGGTTGGCTTACATCTAAAACACTTTTATATATATATTTATATATATATATATATATATATATATATATATATATATATGGGGGGAGTTGCTTCCCCAGATAGTAGTCATCCCCGTTGTCAGCCATGCTGCAAATGGAGCGATTTGCCACACCCAGGCCTGGTTGTACAGAGGTACTAGATGGTGCTAAATACCCTCAAACGAAAGCGAAAGCAACTGGTGAACTATGCAACTATGGAATGCAGACATATCTGCTGATTTCTTGAACACAATGGCCAATGAGAAGCGTTTTAGTTTGTCAGAATTCACTCACCTCTGGAAGCGCCGGATCTTTTTTTTTTTCAAGTGCAGTTTTGCACGCTCGTGAATCATCTCATGACTAACTAAGCGCAGATGCAATGTAAATAAGGGATTCATTGTGTAGTTTAGAGAGGTTCATTTAATTCTAACAGAATTTGTGAGATGGCAATGAACTGAGATGAGTGGCGCTTTTACGTGATAATAAAGTGAGCGAGCTTTGTGCACTTTCTAGGCTATAATCTGTTCAGAATTTGTATGAAACCTTCATTTTATACAGTGCAATGTTTCGGGATGACATCTGCATATTTATGATGGATTATATGCTGAAAGTGGCCAGTGGAAGACTGATCATAGTCTGTTTGATCAACTTTACCTTCTCAAATCATCACGACTTGCCTAAAATAAAATAGCTATAGATATAAAACAGTTCAAGTATAAAACAATGTTAGTTTAAATGTTAAACCTAGATAAATGTGTGCTATTAGGTGCATTTCCAGTCATTTGTGTGGAGAGTGCAAGTTAAGCCGCTTTGCAGAATATGGCGGTGCCAGCGCGATCACTTGCATTTTTTTCAGTGGAAACCATTTTAAATATTTCATCATTTTTGCTGATAAAAGTAAGAATAATGCATAATTTCAAACTGTAAAGGGTCTACTTTTATTTGTGTGAGCTCATAATATCAACAAAACTTTGCAAACGGTTCTGTAAAATAAAGCAAGCAAACATGCGCTTTCCATGGTCTCAACAGGAGCGCTTCACAAAAATGAACCGAAACTCAGCGAATACATACCTCACAGACATGATACATATATCTATAGAAAGCTTTAAATTATAACTTAACGAAAATAAAGCAAATCAAAAACAAAAACTTTTTCATTATGTAATCTGTAAAGATGCATTTCTTTCTAAAGGCGCATCCAAAGAGGAGATGGCGAGTCAGCATCGGCAACTTCATCCTTGCGACATTGACTCAAAAAACACTAGTTTATTAATGAATAATTCAAAAATCTCCTTACCATTTCCCCCCCGACACATTTATGTAATAACTTTTGCCGGTGCTTTGTGGCTTTAGCCTATTGCATGCGATTGAACGCGGAACTGTTCCAGCTGCTCTGAAGGCACGCTCGCTGACAGAGACACTAAACGCCTTCCAAGCCGATCTCGAAAATAAAACCAAAGGTAAAGTCTTGTGTTAACAGAATGTAGGTTATTTTATCAACAGTACTCTGATAAAATAATCTACATTGCTGTTTATGAATTTTAAAACACACTGTTCATAAATCAGTTTATGCTACTAAATTTTTCGACACACAAACATCAAGAATCACTGTATGAATCTCAAGAATGGTTACATGCTTCATGCCGCAATGCATTCTGGGAGCCCTGGATGAGTTTTGTATGATGCAGCCATAATACACTGCAGCAAGTCACCATTGTTGCAACATTTGAGTCCACATCCAAATCCAATGTGAAGCATCCCATATAAATCTATTAAAATGTTAGAGAATAATGTTGTTATTAATAAACGTGTAGAATGTTTTTAGATAATGTTATTCTAAATTTTAGGAAAATATTCTGGGAACTAAAATAAAACTTGCCATTGAAAACATTACCAGAACATACAATAATGTTCTCTGAGTATTCTTACAACAATAACATTCCTAGCTGGGGTTTTCTATTATAGTTCTGTGGCTAAAACCACCACCAAAATGTTTGCTAATCTGTAACAAGACACACCCTTTAACCTTTAAAGTTGTGATATAAAAATGTGTGTCATAAATATTTTTCTTTTTTAATTTTTTTAGGTTGTGTGATGGAGATATTCCCCCGCTGGGTGCAGCATGCACACACACACACTCACCACGCTGTTTTCTTTTCCCCTCCGTCTCGTTGTCAGCCGAGCAGGTTCACACGCCGACTCGACAGCCCATTTCACACATTACATTACCCTGTTCTAGATTCATCCCGATCATTCTTTATTTTTCCGTTTGTTGTTTCTTTGTCATTTTATTTTTTGGTCTTGGTGAAACTGTGTATATTTTTCACGCCATCGCTCGTGGACTTTTGTATATATCCACGGTGATGTAAATAAATTACACCTTGCACGAAAGTGTTATTGTGGGTAGAGCCATAATTTTTTTAGCTTTTATGGACATTCACACATCTACAAGCGAGTTGGTGGTTCTCGCAGTATCACAGGTTGATTTTCAAATTCAAGTCATGGCTTTCAAGAATTGCTTCCAAAACCTTCCAAAGAGTGTCCTGTATTACTGCCCCCTAAAGGAAGATAATGTTGTTTTGACCGAGTTTGACATTCAAACTATTTTAATAAAATCATTTAAAATGCATACAGTTTTCCGTCTCAACTCAAAATGCTGTGTCTTGTTTCTTGGGCCTAAAAGAGCATTTCCATGCAAGTTTTCAGGATAAAATCAGGATACATGCTATTGTATTAAATTCAAATCTGTTAATAAATTAATTTAAAATGTTTGCAGTTTTCTTTCTCAAATCCAAAGGATGTGTCTTATTACTGATTCCTAGAAGAACATTTTGATGGTGGTTTTAGCCATATGACTATAATAGAACACATACTATTGAAAATGAAAGCAATACATAATTTAGTTTAAAATAAATACAATCTTCCATCTCAGCTTCAAAGGTTGTGTCTTGTTTCAGATTTAATAATGAACATTTTGTAGTAGTTTTCATTGTCAGAAGTGATGCAGAAGTTACACTATTGATATTAAAAAATATCTTGTGAAACCTTTGAAAGAGTCTTCTGTATTACTGCCCCCTAGACATAATGTTGTTTTGACTGAGTTTGACATTCAAACTTATAAATTCATTTAAAATCAATACAGTCTTCTATTTCAACTTTAAAAGGTGTGTCTTGTTTCTGATTCCCAAATTAACATTTAAATTTTGGTTTTCCTGTCATATGTCACTTAGGACATAAAATTTAAATCTGTCAATAATGTAATTTAATTGCGTGCAGTTTTCCATCACAACTTCAAAAGCTGTGTCTTGTTACTGGTTTCTAGAAGAATATTTTAATGTTGGTTTTAGTCACAGAATTATAAGAGAACACATGCAACTGAAATTGAATTGTCAATTCAATACACCATACATCTGTTTTGTTTTTTTTTTGAGAAAAAAAACAGTCCATATATAGTAAATTTATTTACAATACAAATTACAATGCATTGTATGCATTTTAAATGAAGTTTCAAACATAGGTTCGGGAGGAGCCTAATCATTCAGTCCTGTCAATCATCATTACAAGCCTACATAAGCAGCTCTTATTGCACCGTCCCAGCCTCAGTTCTTCCGGCATACGCCCCCGCCCTGTCCCGTGAACAGCCTCCCAGCCCGATGAACTCCCGCACTTCTCCAACAAACAACGCTCTGCAAAGTCACGCTTAATCCGGCTCCAGTGTTAACTTTCAACAAGGGTAATAGAGCTCATCAACGATGTCCCGCCAAAGGTTGGAATCGATTCCGTCGGGGGAATCGACTCCCCATTCAGAGCCGTTTTCAGTTCAAACAAAGCTTATATGGGCGCCTCTCAAATGAACGGCTGCATCATACGAAGCCTGCATATCTTGGCTGCTGTCATCAAACGTCGCTGAACGTCGATTCACGAAAATAAACTGAATGAAAGGAGTCGGTACTGAGCATATCTGAGTTTGAAGATGCAGCTTTGCTCGCTAAAAGTGATTAGAAGTCTGATTCGTTTCCACAAAAAGGTTCTTTCGGATAGATCGTTTTAATGAACCAGTTGTTACGTTCCCATTTAGACTTCTAGGGGCAAAGGGGAAGTAACATTATGGATTGAAAGTTTGAAACGGCAGAGAGATAAACGTTGAACCGATCTCAGTCCCAGCACTCAATACACTGAGTAAGATGAAAGTAAATTTATTTACTATAAACAAAATAACAATATATAGTGCAAAAAAAGATTCAAGGAAACAATTTTAACATAAAAGGAGCATTTCTTCAGGAGCAGGTAAAGCCAAAATAACAAACAAAAGGTTGCTACCTGCCAAAAGGAAATTCTAGCTAACCTGTAAACAAAATATAAATAAACAACAGAATTCTTACCTTACATCCTAACTAGCAAAAACAGGAGAAAATGAGGGCAAAAGAAAATGGCACCCAACTCCCTACTGCTTCAGCACTCAATAAGAAAGGCATACAACTCAAAGCTGTGCACTGCAGCCAAATCACATTTAACTTGGGTTTTAAATTTAAGCTTAATACATAGAACTGCACACTACAGTCATAGCACTAATATTAAGCTTAATACACACAACACACTAACAAGAGCAACACTCTGGGACTGGCAACATCACAACACACTCATGCTCTTGGGAGAAGAACCCTCTTACTGGCTCACTCTCTTGATCTTCTTAAATACTGGTTCTTGTTGATATTGATAAGGAGCAGCTGGTAGGTCCAGTCACCTAGATTAGGACAGGGAGGAGCACAGGAAGTAGGACAAAACATACAACAAAAACTACAACTCCCAGAAGGCCATTGGGGCCCCACTGGCAGCACATCATGAATGACATGCACGATAGTAAAACACACATTTATACATCCTGGGACGTAACACAGTTCAAAAATGATTCAGAAGTTATTTTACGGTGGAACTGGCTTATGTTGTCCACATGAGCGCTGCACAAAAGAATAGATCATGACGTGATCGAGGGTCTTGATCCTATTTCCATCTTAAATAAAATGCTATTTTTAACCTTTCTATCAGCCTGTGATAATTTTGAAAGCACCGAGAGCACAGATAAGTGGCGGAGAGTGAGCGTCTGACTGACAGATAAACCACAAGCTCTTATAGCAATGTTGTTGTTAATGTTCTGGTTATTTTGTTTCAGTGTACAGTTTGTTAATTTTGTGCAACGCATACGGTTGAAGTAACATCGTTCTGAACCGTACACGTCTTGTTTCATTCATGCAATAAGCGCATGTACACTGCTGTGGGCTATGACTAATTTCATGGGCAACGCAGATAAAAATAATTTAAATACAGAAATGTATCATAATTTATAAAAACAAAGCTTCATATTATGAAAAGGTTACTTTCTAAGACTTTTATATCCTACAGTGATGGCGAAATTAGGTTCCTTCAATCTAAAAAAACAAGAATCAAAGAAGAATCGAAAACAACAGTGAGGAATCGATTCTTGGAATCGAATCCCATCGATTCCATAACCAGGAATCGGAATCGGACTCGATTCCAAAATTTTCGGAATCGAACAGCCCTAATAGACACATCAATCTGAACAAACGATCCGATCCAACGCGCTCCAGCTATTAAACAGTGTACGATTGGTCTCCACATATAATCCCCACTCACTGCATCATAGATCGAGCTCTGGTCGGATTACTGTTGTTTTTCAAATTATGTTTTTAATTTTGAATCTTCATCGCGGCCTAACCGGATCCCGGAAATCTCAGCTTTGGTCAAATAGCATGTCACCCACTCTACAAACATTGCTTAAAATCTATACATCGCTTTATATTGTGAATAGGCTTGTTTGATTTGAGATGAACAGCTTTAAAATTGCGATTATTATACCTTATATTTTGTGTTTTGTGAAGTTACAATCTAAATCTATAATTTATAATGGAATGTTTTGTGAAGTTATAATCTAAAACATTGCACAAAGAATACTGGGTTTACCATTTACATTCATATACATGGCATTTTTGTAAACTCTTTGATCTTAATCAAATTTACTGGGTGCATTTCACTAATTGAGATTTTAATATTGTTTATCCTGACTATCCATTATCATGCCTTTTCAGATCCCCATCAACTAAAGTGGTAATTCCCATTTTCATCACTCCCTGTCCACGACTTTGCCCTGGCTATTTTACCTTGCTTCACCCAAAACACACCCATTTTCGCTCGTCTCCATTTTCTTCCTCCTCACATGTCTCTGAGGTGGCCCCTAGCATTAGACTGCCTCCACAACAAGGAATCGCTCTGGCTACTTCTTGGTATATCTCTCTCTCTTTTCTTCCCAGAACCTTTCTTCCAGAAGTGGCCTAGCGTGAGGTTGCCTCTGCAAAAAGAACCGCTCTGGCTGCTGCTTTGCTTACCTATTTCCTTTCTTTCTACAACCTTTCTTTCACAGGTGTCCTAGCATGAGGCTGCCTCCGCAAAGATCTTTACAGCCTCTCACATAGCAGCCCCAACCCATACTGTTGCTGTGGAACCTCTGCCTGTCGGGGTGTTTTCTATCCTTTTCTAACATGTTCCACTGGATTCGGCCCATATGTCAGCTCTAAAAATATTGCAGAATTTTGTAAACCAAGCCCATCTTGGAGGTGGTCCGAGTATAATTCAGTTTCATCCATCAGTATGGTTCTTTAACCTGTGCATTGTGAACACAAATGGCTCCAAGCTTACTTCATGTACGTAAAATCCAATTTAGCAGGTCATCAGATGTTTCCGTTTTAAAGCAACTATTCCTCATGGCTGCCTTTTCTGGCAGATTTCTTCAAACTAAGTTGAGAACTTACATTTTTGTGTCAAGCCCACAGCAAGATATTTTTACTAAACCACTGTATGAATATTTGTATGTGAATGTCTCAGTTGCTTTCATTCCTTAGTAAAGTAAGATACCACAGTTCTCTGTCATGTGTGTAAACCATCTTCTTTTGCATGTTTCTGAGGATGGTCCACTCAGTTCAGGCTAACTAAAAGTCAGCCATGTGCCGTGATGCTACATACTTTGGCTTATGAAGTAGGATACTTTAAATGGCTAGTATCATCAGTACTTGATGTCTCATCCGTTTCATTAACACATTACATTTCTTCATTACTCCGTTTTACAGCAGCTTCATGATTACATTTTGTTACTTATCTGCCTCAGCAGAGATTTCTGGGCTTCTCGTGTCTACTACCCTGTTGTCAAAGAATGGCCTCCTAAGCATTTCCTTCCATTGGGACAATTCAATGAAGTGCACCGTAATCTATTGTCCCAACAAATGCAGATCAAGTTCTGCCGAACTAATACAGTTAAACTAAACTTTGGTCAGCAGTGCCCTGCTATTAATTAATTAATAACCCATACACCGTCCTCCTTTTAATACATCCAAAAATTTCCACCCAGTCATCTGGATTCTCATTTGCCATTTCTCAGCAACCGCAAGATTCCCATTGGGCTGTTGCAATCATCGCAATACCACATTATTGAAGAACCAACCACAGAGGATTGTAAAAACCGCAGCAACTGCTATATTCACATGTTTTTTTCCTTTTCTGTAAGTTCATGCCCTTCTTGTTCTACACCTATACATACGTTAAAGATAATGTGTACCATGCTGATTTCTACAGAGGCTGCGTAGATTTATTCTTAACAAGCCCAAACAGACAGCGAAGGAAAGAGAAATTGACTGGGCGCGGATGATTACCCGCTTCTGACCTTCAGGCTGAGTCATATATTCGTGAAGATAGCTTGTTATGCTTAAAGAAACCCTGTCTTGGCATTGTCGCATTGCTGGCCAGCTGAGCTTTCTTAAGTCGCACTTAAACTTAAAATGATTTCAACAGCACAGTGAGCCATCCACCTTGAGATTTCTTTCAGGCAACTGTACGTCTTGGACCCTTGCTTCCCTCTCATTGGGTCTGTCCTCCAGAAATTCTTCAGTATGTCTCTGCCGCAGCAGTAACATTTCCCACCATTCTCAAATCAGCTCTGTTATCTCTTAGTGACACTGCACTGATTTACCCTAACAAATCACTTATTACTTTACTGCCGCAGCAGTGAATTCCCCCCTACAAAAAAATCCAATTTTACTCCCACATCAGTGATTTCTAACCAATCAACTATGACAGCACTTGCTTTTACTGTCTACCGTAGAGCTGCTCATAGCTAAACTGAACTTGATAAAACTCTGCACAGTCATTACATGCAACTGATTAATCACTGATCAGAATTGAACTGAATAGTTACTATTTTTGCTTCAGTTGACTTACAGCAGAACTGGAATTCATCTCCTTGACAAATTGCATCATTAATTCTGTTACTTTACTATCTATCCCGCAATCCACTTCAGGCAATTTCTATCGTTTAAAGCTCTGTTAAAATGTAGGGGGGCACTTGATTTGACCTGAAATCACTGCCGCAGTGATTTCTTTTTACCACTCTTGCAGCAGACAGTCACCATACTAAGCTCTAATTCTCACTGCCGCAGCAGTGATTTCTTCCACCATTCCCAGAGGAGATACGATACCAAACTCTATTACTCCCCTCCTCTGCAACGATGTCTCCTACCTTCTTGCAGCAGACGTCATACCAAGTCCTATTTCTCACTGCCGCAGCAGTGAATATTTTCCACCAGCCTCAGCAGACGTGTAGAGGTCAGTATTTCTTCCACTGGTCTTGGAGGAGTTTCCATTCTAAATCACTATTTCTCACCTCTGCAGCAATGACATCCCCACCTTTCTTGCAGCAGACGTCATACTAACCTCCATTTCTCACTGCCGCAGCAGTGATTTCCTCCACTGGTCTAAGAGCAGGTATACTAAAACTCTTTCTCACTTCCACAGCAATAACCTCTCCCACTTCCCTTGCAGCTGATGTCATGCTAAATTCCACTTCTCACTGCCGCAGCAGTGATTTTGCACAGCACCCTGACTAATCTTCAGATATTAATTTTCTTCCAGTTTTGTAAGAGCAGAGATTTCTCCTCCGATGAAAATGTTTCTTTACATCACTGCCGCATTGATAGAATCAATAAAGGTTTTCTCTACTCGTATCACAAAAACTACTCGCAGTTGATTGCCCAGCTTGCTGTCTCTTTTAAGCACTTTTTGGTGGGTCGAAATCTGCACTCAAGCCGAACCTCGGGTTCGAGCCTGTTTTTAAATCTTTAAATGGTCTTGCAGCACCATATCTTTCAGATGTATTACAACCATACTCATCATCTACACTGTAAAAAAACTATTTGTTGAGTCAACTTAAAATAATTTGTAACCTGGCTGCCTTAAAATTTTAAGTTCAGTCAACTCAAAAAAAAAGTTTATTCTTGAAATGTTCAATTATACTAAGTGACAACTTAGATATTTGAGTTGAATCAACTTAAATTAAGGCAGCTGGGTTACTTACCCATCTGTTAAGTTTAGCAAACACAAATATCTGTGTTGATAATTAGTACAACTTAACATTTCAAGTTGAATAAACTTATTTTAGTTGACTGAACTTAATTTTAAGGCAGCAGGGTAACAAATTATTTTAAGCTGACTCAACAAATTGTGTTTTTTTTTTTTTTTTTTTTTTTTTTACAGTGTAGATCATTTAGGTCTGCTGACCAGAAACTTTTGACTGTCCCTATAGGGTGAAAAAATTATAGGGCGATTGTGCCTTTATAGTGATGACCTTGAGACTTTGCTGTTAAATATTAGAACAGCCTCTACGCTGGGGTCTTTCAAATCTTTTGAAAACTCATCTTTTTATGGCTTTTCTGTAGGCTCATATTTTAGTGATATTTTGTCATTTAATGTTGTGTGGTCAGATGTATGCTGTATATTTATGGGGTGTAATGTATGTTTTAAAAGCTGTAAAGCACATTGGTCAACTAACTATTGTTTTTAATGGTGCTTTACAAATAAATTGCCTTGCCTTGTCCACTACAGGGTAGCACAGGATAACAACAGCACATGGGCATACACATGAGCAACAAGACATTCTGAGTAAACGTGCAGTTTCATGTATGATGCTCAGGGTGCAGCAGTTTTTAAAATATCATCCATTTACATTATTTGGAATCAGATGTACACTCTAAAAACAAATGGTGCTATATAGCACTAAAAGTGGTTCTTTGGCTCGTAATCATAGGGGAACCACTTTTAGTGCTATATGGCACCTTTGTCAAATGGTTCTATGTAGAACCATCAGATGTACCATACACAGCAAAATCCCCAGTGTAAATTTAACACTCTGAGTGTGGACACATATAAACGCTGAAGCAGTGTTAAAGTTAACATAATTAGGAGATAATTAGGTGATTAACAAAGTGATGATTGATCATTATTGAAGACACCTGATGTTAATAAGCAGAATCACCAAAGGAGAAAACCAAAATTTTTAAGCAACCATTATAGTGGTCAATGTTTGCATTAGTTGGGCTCTTGACCCTTAAATCTTCAATACTAGATTTTGTTTGGCTGCTGTATTTGAGTTAAAACAGCCAGACATACCAAAAGCTCAAGTCACCAGGTGATTATGTTTTAACATATTCATTGTTTGACATAAATCACGTAGAGTCTAATCTCCAAGTTAGTTTTTTTTTTTTTTTTTTTTTTTTATTGTAATAGCCTTGACAATCCACAGAAGATCCAGCACTTCCTATACATTTTGGAAAGATTTTTTTACAACCTGTTTAAAAAAAAAAAAAAAAGTATTTCTTCCAGGCACACATAGACATCAAGAACCAGCCCATGAATCTCAACAATGGTGACAAACGGCATATTCAGATAAACAGATCAACTCTGAACTCTCATAATTTATTCATGCCGCAATGCATGATGGGAGTCATGGATGAGTTCTGATTGGCTACAACATGCTTTTTGATGGTCACCGTTGTTGTGATTCTCACACTAATTCTTCATGTCTGTGTGTCTAAATAAAGATGAACTTTTTCTCATCATCTGTCTGATTATAGCAAAACTGATTGCTTTTTTGTTCACGGTTTTTTTTGTAATCTGCAAGAAAATTCTATGCCAAATACTCAAGTCACTATTTGATGATTAAGTCGAACACAGTCAATGCCATCTTACTGACTTTTGTTCTTTGCTTGTCTGGCTGTTATAACTCAGTAATTCCAGCCAAACAAAACCTAATATTGATGATTTAAGGGTCAAGAGCCTAACTAATGCAAACACTGACCACTATAATGGTTGCATAAAAATTTTGGTTTTCTCCTTTGGTGATTCTGCTTATTAACATCAGGTGTCTTCAATAATGATCAATCATCACTTCGTTAATCACCTAATTATCTCGTTAACTTCAACACTGCTTCAGTGTTAATATGTGTCCACACTCAGAGCGTTAAATTAACACTGGGGATTTTGCTGTGTATAGCATTTTATTACTTCAACAAAAACGGTGCTCAATTGGAACATTCATAGGGGCTTGTATTACTACAATAGTAGTAAATATATTTACTACAATGGCAAAATGTCTTGAATCACTTTTATGCTTTTCTAAGGTCAAAAGGTCTTATATGGGAAATATTTCCTTATGGGGGCCTTAGGGGCAAAAAGATCTTCAGGAAATACACTGTATGCTAATGTTGTTTTTAATCCTTTCCCCAACTGAAGAGTTTAAGAGAGAGTTAGAGATCCTTATTCAGAAGCTTAACAGGTTCTTTGTATGGCAGTGGTGCTATATAGCACCTTAACGACCCCAAAGAACCACTGAAGAACCGCTGAAGCGTGTGTAGGCTGTAGTAGCACCAGAGGGAGCCACATGATAACAAATCCATTTGCATCTCATAGTTTAATCTCTAGTCTAGTCACAGGCAGCCTTCATGGTAACATGACAATAATCAGGTTTAAATAAATGAGACAATGGCCTGGTTTCACAGACAGGGCTTAGACACATTACTGTTGTGCATCTTGAGACAAAACAAAGCCAAAAAACAGACGTCTGCATCCTAGTAGCCTAGCAATTACATCTGTCTGGAATGAAAAGATACATTTTGAAATGATAGTAATACATAACTGAGAATAGTCTGAATGTTTAATAATATTTATCTTAACAAAGAACATTTAAGTAAAATTACTAATAAAGAACAGTTTATACCATTCAAAAGTTTGGGGTCAGTAGGCCTGTTTATTTTAGTCTCTCCTGCTCACCAAGGCTGTATTTATTTTACCAAACAGGCAGTAAAAATACTAATATTGTGAAATCTTACTCATTTTAAAATAACTGTTGTCTTTTTGAATATATTATGGAACTTTTTTTTTTTTTTTTTTTTTTCATTTTTAACTTCAGGTTTCCAGGTTTTTCAGGAGATAGAAACTTGTTTACTTACTTAAACGCCAGATGAGAAATGGCCTTACATTTACTATTTTGTGTTCATAGTTGTCAAATAATAATCTGCTGCATTTGCTAGTATCAACCAATAAACTAATACGCGCTGCAATACTAAACCATAATCATTGTTATTTTATTTCTCCAAAGTATAATCAAATTTTAACATGCAGACTTTCTGAAGCAAGTTTAGAAAAATCTCTAAAGCTAACGCATGTTGTTCAGCGGACCAATTTAATTCTACACATACATGCATACACATACTTCACTTTAGAATAATGGTCCATTGTTAACAAGTAATAGGTAGTACTACACTAAAACTGAGCTTAATACTACTAACTAATATGGAAACAAGATGAACTAAGCAGTAAGTAATAGCACATTTAGGACAAAGGTAGTTCCTTAGGTATTTAATAATTACCAAATAAAAATATCCTGATTAAGAACTACTTGCTAACTATGATCAATTAATACCGAATAACCAATTCATTAGTAATCACAACAGTAACGTCTAAAGTGAAAAACAAGTTAACCCTTCAGTGATTACTCAAACGTTACCTTGTCAGCCCTCAAGAACTAGTGATCTATTTTGTTGTTAATTAGATGCAAAAAAAAACACTCTGATGTGGCAAGCTATCAAAACCGAACCGAACCGAAAACCGTGGTTAAAAACTGAGGTACGTATTGAACCGTGGACTAACTGTCTTGTTGCATCCCTAATATATATATATTTATATTTACATATATTTTTATTTATGTATATATATATATATATATATATATATATATATATATATATTATTATTATTATTATTATTATTATTATTTTATTTTATTTTAATGAAAGACATATTAACAAGTTAAACAACTTAACTGTACACTAATACTCAAGCATTACCTTGTCAGCCCCCAGGAACTACTAGTGATCTTTTTAAAGTGAAAAACACATTAATCACTCACTAACTACTCAAGTGTTACCTTGTCAGTCCACTTGAGAATTGGTGACGTTAAGTTGTTTAACTTGTTAATGTGTTTTACACTTTAAAATAATGGTGCAGGTCACTAGTAGTTCCTGGGGGCTGACAAGGTAATTCTTGAATAATTTGTGAGGGTTTGACATTGGTTTTACATGTAATTTATGAAATAATTTAATATATTTATACCTGACATATACTGTACAGCCATACATTTCTGAGGCCCTAGTGATATTCTAAACCAACAGACATTGTAATCTAGAAGAATATGATCTTTCATTCAGTGTGTCATGTAGCTGTATGTGAAAATAAACTATCTGCAAAGTTGTGAAGCCGACAGTGCACGATAAATAAAGTTATTGTCTATTAAAAAAAAGAGTCGGCTCACATTTGCCTGAATGAGTCGAATGTCAGGATTTCGAATCTTTTTCTGTTACGGCCATACGTCACAAAGTAACACATTTGCATAATGTCCACCCACGTTCTACGTCGCGAACAACTTGCCCGCCCACAAACAGTAAAATTTCAATCCATGTGGTTTACGTCACATGGAAATTTACATGTACATTATACAGAAGACGCTGTATCCTATACTGTGAGTAAAATTGGTTTATATTCACTTCCAAAAGATGATGAATCTACAAAGATTCTATTTTCTAGCGATCGTTCAAAATAAGTAGTTGTGTATGTTATATTGTGTAACAACACTGCACGTGTCATGCTAACCGGCTAAATCACGCTTCTGTACTTCTGTAGTTCTGTTGTTCAGCTGTGGACCCACTGTAGTCTGACAATTTGTGTTTGACTGTCTGTCTGTCTCATTAGTTGGAGTAATGATAAAGGATGGCGCACAAAGCGGCTTTCACACCGAATGCGGAAAGCGCTGTGCTATGAAACCCATTTGTTTTAATTGCTTCCGCCATGCAAGGACAGCTTGTTTTTGTCTCGACCAAAGCGCAGGCGCAGTGGAGCGCGCACGCCGCAGACAAAGTTCAAATGAATAGTTTAAATGAACTTTCGGCGCTGCGCTCTCCGCGCTTTCCACGTTCAGTGTGAAAGCCGCTTTAATGCATTATACAATGTTGGAGTTTACAACATAGAGGTGTGCCCTGTTTGCTTACATAAGCAAATTGCGAGCACTTTCCACGGTAGACCGTGCTAACTTGTCGATCAGCCACTTCAGCCGTTTCATCGTCAGACTCTGGCTCGAATTGGTAAGGTAAAATCGATGCCATCTTTTCTATGTATTGACAAGTATCCAGGGCTGTCAGTCAGTTATAGCAATGGGCGTTTCGTTTTCTGACACGCTGTATGCGGTAAACCAATCATAAAGGACTGCGCCATCTGACCAATCACAGCAGTGAGAAAGATGGGGTTTACAGAAACTGATTCTTCGAACTGCTTTGCATGATTTGTTTATGAATCATTTAGAAATAGGGTAAAATTAAATCTATTTTTGGAGAAAACTGAAGTGTTTTTTGACCTTGCATACATGTAAACCAGTTTTGGGAGTCTATTAAAACAATATTAGCAACCTTTAAAATGGCATAATAGGGGCACTTTAACACAGTGCAGTCAACGTCTTTATTAAGGATGCAAATTGTTTTTGATAAGAGACCATCATTGTTTATATTCATATCCTAAAGAGAAGTCTTTCCCAGGATACTGTTACTCTTGGGCATCGCTATAGCCCCCCTAAAATGACTGCTCAGCCCCCCCTAAAAAATTGTGATCAGCTCCATAAACTGTACACAAATTCGTGATCACCTCAGTCCCCTTTAAATTTCATAAGACAGCAGACTTCAGCTCCTCCCCGTCTTTCAACGTGTTCTTCAATCCGCAAACCACGGAGGCGCAGAGTGCGAAACAGAGGACAAGGTGTGTGTTTATCAATAGATTGTTATAATATCTGCATCTGTGCAGATTTTTGTCATAAATAGAGTTTACAAAATATCATGGGGAGCAATCGTTTTCACTGCGTTCACCCCTCGTCACACCACAGCTGTTTGTTATAGCGAAAATGAAGCCCTTAATCATGTTGCCATTTTCATTTGAAAATGTAATTTTCAGTATATAATACATATTACAGTGTGTGTTGCAAAGAGGTTTGCACACCTGAGCTAAAGAAAGCGGGTTGTATTAGAAATGCAAACAGTAAAATGTATGTACTACAGTAAACAGGTGTGTGTGTGTCTGTGTAAAATCAGAAAGACTTGTATTTGGCTTATTCAGTACTTAAATGTTATACCTATCTATGCAATAACCTGCAACTGCTTATGCAAAAAAGGGGTACCTTTGAACTAGATGACAAAAACATTGTTGCTGAAGACCACAAGGTATGAAATAATGTTACAATTTGAATTTTTTTTTTTTAGCACATGGCCTCACAACTGTAAAATCAAAACCAACTAGACCTGCTTGCCATTGTTGAACCCACTGCAGAGTAGGGTTAAAGTTCAACTTCTGTTTATGAGTTTTGAGATTTAATCAGCACCTGTCCAGGATGTATCCTGCATCTCAAATAAGGCCACGCAGTCATAACTGAGCCAGATTACTGTTAAACAGAATAAATGATGAATAATGCATTATGCATATATATTTGAATATGTGGGAAATAATGATATTTGCTTTTCAGCATGATGTCAGCAACATGCCGATCATGGATCATTTCAGAACAACAATCAACAGTGCACCACTTGACCTTGATGGTGTTTGCAACCAGGGGCGTTTCTAGGATTTTAAAACATCCGGGGCTGGTGCCAAAACATCAGGGGCTAGTGGTAGTGGGTGGGAGCTCACATCATGCTCACATAAGATTTTGTTAGACACAAGTGGTTGAACCTGAATCCTTCTAGGTGGGTCCGGGGGCATTAAACTGGGTGTTAAAGACCTTGTCACACTATTAACAATAGTAAATAGTAATCACTGCAAATAGCAAACATATCAAAGTATTATAACAAAATTATAACATTACAAAAATATGTTAGACAAATAAAATAATACATTTGAAAATGTATTTATAACTGTAACAAATATATAGTTGCATGCAAAAATAGGGCCCTATTTTTTTTCCCCAAACTCCGTTTTATTTTATTTTATTTTTTTCAGATTCTGCTTTCTGCTTTTTTTGGTCTTCTTTTTAATGGTTAAATTTAATTTTATTAATCAAAATGTATTTAATCATGTGTAATTAATTAAAACTATGAATCTTGTACAATTTACTGTCAATTTATCAAAAGTTAAGAAATATTACATGTTTAGGACCCTATGAAATGTTTAATTTTTTTCTCACTTTACGTTTTATTGTTACCAAATATGTTTTAGCATGTCTGTTTATTTGAATGCACAAAAACAACTTTTATTTATTTTTACAATAGCCTTATGGAATTCTGTGTTGTGTATTTTTCTGGTTATCAGATGAAGGTATAAAATATTGATTTAATTAATCTTTTAATGAAAATGATATTTTATTTTTGGCAAATAAAGGGGATTTTTTTAAAAACATGGAAGAAATATTGTGTGAAAAAAAAAATGTATACATTTTTATTAATTAATAGTAGTGGTAGTTGTAGTAGTAGGCACGTACATTACACAGAATGATTAATGAAGTTAAACCGAACTTTTATTTTGACGGGTTGCCGACTTGCCGTGAATACCTTTAAATTTCTGTGTGTATATTTGAGGCTTGTTTTACTCAAATGAAACGGTGAAATGCTCATGAAGTGACTCTAAGAGCAGTTCTGGAGATGTTGTTAATGTATTTATGCCCTCATTTAGTGAAACGACAGACGCTGAAATCACTGCGCGTGTCAGTGTTACATGTGTAGAAAACGAAACCGCGCATCTGCGCCGTTCATTCATAAAAATACACGCAGAACATGCAGGATTCATATTTAAATAGTCTTTTGCGGCATCATATTTACAGATACCAGTCCATATCGCGACTTAATTTAAGTTTAATGACCAACTTTTGATTAAATCATTCAAACTTTGTCAAATTCCGTGCAAATCATAGGGTCATACAAAAAACATTCGGGGCTGGAGTAAAAACTTTCGGGGCTCGAGCCCCGAATGATTAACCCTAGCGACGCCCCTGTTTGCAACATTTATTACACACCAAAATTCATTGGCAGTTTGGCCAAATACTTCCTCCCACATGCCATTCTGTGGTCTGGAATGATGTTAGGTAGGTTTAAGTCAAGTTAATAAGTTACATTTATTTCAGAGAACTATTTATTAAGCAATGCATCAATACAATATTTGTGTCCAGTTCTTTTACAATGTTCTAATCGTCTTTAGGGGATCTAGGACGTCGTGGGACAAGCCCAGCATACCAGAATTTGAGTAAGGTCTATGACAAAGTCAAACAATCAAAGAAACAGGTGAAGTGTTGCAACAAACATCTGATTTTTGTTCCCATTTAAACCATATTTTTGGTTGTCGCTTACAGTGTCAACAGATGACAGATGTACTTTCAACTTTCAGAACTTCACTGAAGACAACCGAACACAGGGCATCATGGAGAAGAGTCAGTGGGACCTAAAGCGAATTCGGCTCCAAAGACAGCAGTTTTCGAGACTGGATGACTTTGTTCGAGTATACCAAAAGATGCATGAGGCACTACTCCTTAAATATGGAGACACAGAAAGATGCAGGAAGAAAGTATGGGATACTGTTGTTAATAAAGTCACTCAGTGGCAGCACCTACGTAACAAATAAGATTGCTGCTTTTTGCCTGATCACATTTTAAAAGCAATAGACCTGAGGACAGATTTTTGTTTATTACTTGCAATTGTGTGTACAGTTATTATATATATATATATATACACACTACCGTTCAAAAGTTTGGGGTCAGTAAGACTTGTAATAGTATTTAAAGAAGTCTCTTATGCTCATCAAGGCTGCATTTTTTTTATTAAAAATATAGAAAAAAAACAGTAATATTGCAAAATGTTTTTACAATATAAAATAATGTTTTTTTTTATTTTAACATACTTTAAAATAGAATTTATTCCTGTGATGAGAAGCTGAATTTTTATCAGCTGTTACTCCAGTCTTAAGTGTCACATGATCCTTCAGAAATCATTCTAATATGGGGATTTATTATTAGAATGATCAATGTTGAATAATATCAACAGTTGTGCTGCCAAATATTTTTTGGAACCTGTGATTTTTTTTTTTTTTTTTTTTTTTTTTTTTTCAGGATTCTTTCATGAATAACAAGTTTAAAAAGTACAGTGTTTATTCAAAATATAAATAATTTATAACAATGTAAATTATTTATTATTAACTTTTAATAAACTTTTAATTATTAACTTAATACATCCTTGGTGAATAAAAGTATTAATTTCTTAAAAAAAAAAAAAAAAAAGAAAGAAAGAAACAATAAAAATGTACTGAGCCCAAACTTTTGAACGGTATTTGTGTGTGTGTGTGTGTGTGTGTGTGTGTGTATATGTGTATGTTTTCAAGTCCTTTCCAGTGGAAGAGGAAGTATGGAGAACAAAACGGAAGGGTACAGGACTGTACTTGTCACCTTTAGTGCTGGACCTGTCACTGAAAGTAATTCTTAGAAAAGCTTTGAAGTGACTGTGATTGTGACTATTCCTACTGTAGTGGTTAGAATGTTTTTTCCTAAAGCAAATGTAACAAATTGCACTCAAAAAAATATTTCAGCTCTTAACTTAATTCAGTTACGTACAAAATTTCCATGCATTTAGATTACGTAGTTTTAATTTAAACAAATCAATTAAACTTAAATGTGATTAAAATGCATCAGTCTTACGTAAATGAAACACGTAAAGTTGATGTAATAGTTCCCAGTGTTAAACAAACCCTGCTCAGTGTTCATGTGTTTCCACACTACAGAGTGTTCAAGTAGCATTGACACAGTGTTGGAGTTAAGGAGATCATTATGTCATGATTGACCAATAATGATGAACACCTGTTGTTTACAAGCAGAATCACAGAAGGAAAGAGAAACACAAGAATCAGACACAGCCGAAGATAAAATTAACTTAAATAACTGAAGACATTAAATCTCTGATTAAACAACTCCACAAACAACATTACAGTTTGACTTGATTTCTGTCGTATATCCACAAATATTATTTGAGAACGTCTAAACAGAGGTTTAGATGTTTTATTTAAAAAAATGTTTCATTTGACCTCACCATCATGGCGAACAGGGTTTACTTTAGTTGGGCTCTTGACCCTTGACTTTCTTAGTATAGTTTTTTTTGTTCTTTGGTTGCTGTAATTGTGTTTGTAGAGCACGTTTGTATAGCGCAAAAATAAAGGGGTCCTTATCAAGTGTTCTTGGTTAATTATTATTGATGTTGTAATCATTGTCAAGTGGCCTGGTTTGTTGATATTGTTCAGTGGTCCACCTCTTAGTTTCATTATATTTACAGTAGCTGTATGAACTGTTACTATTATTACTTTAAGATCTACAATTACTCAAGAATCAGCATATGAATCTCAACAATGGTGACATTCAACAGCTGCATGCTGGGAGTCATGGGTGAGATTTGATTTACCCAGCATGCAGCTGTTGAATGTCACCATTGTTGAGATTCAAATGCTGATTCTTGATTGTCTGTGTGTGTCAAAAAGATTTCAAGATTTAGTGTATAAGATAAATATCCATAATAGTTCATACACCTGTTGTGAACATTATGAAAATAATAGACTAACCACTGCATGAGATCAGTGCATCATGCCATTGGATTATAGTGATTTAACAAACAATAACCAAAAACACCTGATCAGACGTCTTTTTGGTTTTTTTATTTTGTTGTAATCACATAACAGCCAAAAAAATTAACATAAAAAAATAAAAAGTCAAGAGTCCAACTAAAGTAAACCCTGTTCGCCATGATGGTGAGGTCAATTGAAACTTTAAAAAAAAATAAATAAATAAAACATCTAAACCTCTGTTTAGATGTTCTGAAATAATATTTATAGATATATGACAGAAATCAAGTCAATCTGTAATGTTGTTTGTGGAGTTGTTTAATCAGAGATTTAATGTCCTCATTTATTTAAGTTAATTTTATCTTTGGCTGTGGCTGATTCTTGTGTTTCTCTTTCCTTCGGTGATTCTGCTTCTAAACAACAGGTGTTCATCATTATTGGTCAATCATGACATAATGATCTCCTTAACTCCAACACTGTGTCAATGCTACTTGAACACTCTGTAGTGTGGAAACACATGCACACTGAACAGGGTTTGTTTAACACTGGGAACTATTACATCAACTTTACCTGTTTCATTTACGTAAGACTGATGCATTTGAATCACATTAAGTTTAATTGATTTGTTTAAATTAAAACTACGTAATCTAAATGCATGGAAATTTTGTACGTAATTGAATTAAGTTAAGGGCTGAAATATTTTTTTAAGTGTGAAACTGTACCTTCTTTTTAACAGAAAACAACAGAGAACATTTCAGAGCAACAGCCAAAAATAGCTGATGACCAAGATATTATCATCATCCCAACACAGGTATATGTATATAAAAAAGTTTATGTCATAAAAGGTAGAAGCATACAATTGTCTTATTTCTTCTGATTTTATTCTGTATTTGAAAATAGAATGGTTTGCATTCAATATGTACATTATATTAATTCAATATTCAATTTATTAATTTTTGGATAGACCACATTTGACTTCACAGAGCAAGAGCATCAGCAGGACACAGGGAAGGGAAGTACCACTCAAAAACCCAATGATGCTGCATCCCAGGTGATTTTTATCAAAATTAAGTATTTTCATTGCAGTAACAGCAGGAAATGTTTCATATCTATTGTAATATATCATTTTCTTCCCCTCAGCTAACTGCATTGTGGGAAAAAAAACACAGAAGCGGTTGTTTCTGTGGTCCCTTCGCAATTTAGAAAGGACTTATTCATCAGACACACCAACCTCCTATCACTCAGGCCTCCTCCAGGCAACTGGCTCATAGGCGAGGTATGTAGGGCAAATAGTGCAGCAGCATGATCATGAAAACATACTTAAAAATGCACAAATGCGCTGTTAAACAGTGACAGTGTTTATAATAATAATAGTATATGTGTTTCAAGTGCATCCATTTGTAGACTGGGTAATCAAACTTTCATGCAAATATCACAAATATCCTGATTTGTCTTGAAACACAATATTTTTTTTTTTTCAAATAGATATCACTACTTTGCTTGTGCACCTAATACCTTTTAATGTAAAAAGCAAAAAAAGAAAAAAAAACAGTAAAAATTTTGCTCACAGATCATTATTAACATTCTCTATATAACTGTCTTTTCTTTCCCTTTTTTTTTCAGCTGAGAAGACCTAAATGAAGCAGTCAGCCCAGTCTTGTTTGTGGAGAGGTCTTCATGTAGAAACAGAGAAGACAGAAAGCTGCGGAGGGAGACATTTGCAGTGGTAGGTCTGTGTTAGTTTTACCCTTTTATCAAACATTCCTGCTGTTATAATTTGCACAGCATATATAACATGTTGTTTCCTAAACTTTTGCCCTGTCCAAACACCCACACTTGCAGTTTTGCACCTTGTCTACTTATATGACGTATTTCCTGTATTTGGCCCAAGTGTTGAAGTGAACATGAAAACCACAAGTGTGTGTAGAACTTTTCATTACCTGATGGGACACACTTATAGTGTGGTAAATTTATTTTTAGTTTTAACTTTGCGCTTTAAAATAAACTTCTAAATGTCTGTTCAGTATCTCCCTATAACAGACGTCAATTTAATTTGTAGTGCTTCTAATTAAGCAATAAAAAAGTTTGCAAATGATGTACAAAATAAGTATACTTCACTTTGCATAAAATGTGCAAAACTTTGTTTTACTACCAAATTATTTGTAATATCTAATTATTATAATTATTATTCATTTTTAACTTAAATTGAAAAGGTTTCCGTGACATCTCACAAGATCTCATGATTTACACTGCACTGCAGTTTGGCATTATTAAGACCTGGGACAGTCTTGTGCACTTACTTCCTGTCACATGCATGTGCTACAAAGTGGCCAAGACTGCAAGTGTGGGTATTTGGACTGGGTAAAAGTTTAAAAAATGCCCCAATAGTTCATCAAAGTCTTAATAATTCAATAATTCAGTTGAACACTTGTGTGATATTGTACAAGTGTACTTGTAGACAGTCCTGCAGCGTTTACTCTACTGCTCATTGCCTCAGTCCCTGTACAGTCTCATTTGACACTATCACAATATTTGTAAATCAGTTGTGCCCCTTTTTGGAAAGCAGTCGATGCCCCACACAGTCAGAAACTTTATACTGTCCATTGGCTTCTTAATAAATTACTTCAGATGGGCCCCGTCAGTTCATTGTCCAACATTACATGATGTCTCTCTGCACCTCGTAATTTATCTGTTTCAGTGAGTGGAAATGCTAGTTTGATGTGTCCTGTTAGCATGTAAACATGTTTAAAAGAATTCATTAGGTATGTACCTTGATTTTAACAACTTACTATTAAAAATGGTTGCATTTAAAATTGAATTATTTAATTTAACATGTAATTTAATTATTTAATTTAACATATAATTACAGAGGCTGTTTTTACAGTCTAAAAAAAAAAAAGAAAACCCACATTAATGTGTAAACCAACAAGTTGCATGTAATGTAATAGTATCTTCTTCCTTTTCTGTCTTCCAGGATTACTCACAGATTGTGCTGTCCTTCTTTTTCAGGTCTCTACAATATCTAAACAACAGCTCCTTTACGAGCCCTCACAAACTTACTAAAAACTAAAAGAGCTATTACTGAGTCTCAGCGAGTCTTGCCATGATCAGCCCTTCCCAGGTACATTGATGGGGAAATGGACGGAGAAGAGCAAGACACCAGTTTAGATGTGATGATAATGAATCATTATTTTCTCACACAGTATCAAATGTCTTATATGTACCACATGATCTGTATCAAAGTTGACTGGATGGATTGTGTGACTTTAAGGACATTTCATCACTCACTCTGCAGTCAACTGATTAATATATGATGTTAATGTATTTTTAGTAATACATTATTATTTTAATTATTTTAATAATCCATATTTTTCTTAAATGTTATTTGTCTTGATGCTACTTTTTCAGCTTTATGCTGTATGCTTCAATAAAATGAATATGGTGAATATTGTGTATTGAAAATTCTTGAATACTAGGTCGGCTCATATGTGTATATATGTTTTATACTTGAAAAACATATAATTAATAACCTGATTGTTTTAAGATAAGACATAAACATTTTTAATCAGATTAATGATATTTGGGACAACAATACACCAAAAAGTTATTATTGTATATATTTAGTGACAAAAATGCCATTTTTTGGTGAAATAAAGGGAATTACAAGATGAATTATTTTGCATTACAAGATGCTGCCATGGGCTTTATTGCTACAAACACTTAAGGGATAACTGAGAATGTACCAGGAATGATCAATGTGCATCTTGTACTGCATTAAAACCAAGAGCATGCACATTACTGATACCGGCCTGTGAGGAGCAAGATAAGGGGGTGAGGACGACATATTTACACTGATTTTTGCTAATTATTATTATTATTATTATTATTATTATTATCATTATTATATTGTGATTTTTACTACTGCATTAATTTGTCCTTGTGTAATAGTAATAGTGAAATATCACAATATATTTCTGAAAACTGTGCCCCATGCCGATTTTTGTCTTTGATTACTGCTTAACAGTGGGGAATAGATAATGGCAAGTTGTTGCAGGTTCATCCATTATATTTGTTGGTGTTTACCTCAAAAATCTAAGAAATAATATTATTATTATTATTATTATTATTATTATTATTATTAAAGCATTTCTTTCAAATGTTTCTGTTTGATCAGATGGCCTCACAATGTTCTGTCAAAAGCTATATGAGGCATTATGTAAGAATAGAAAATGGTGGACTGTGAAAACTGTCAGATATAAATGTAACTCAACACAGTTTGTTGTCTATGATGAGGAGAACACATGAATGTAGGTTTTACTGCCCTTCTACCCCGAGGGGCCCAGTAGTACCCTCTGGAAGTGCCAAAAAATGCATATTTCAAATGGCTGTAAATTAGAGTCCGATTAACGTATCAAAGAGAAAATCGGCATGATCACTACTTATGGTATTTTTTTATTAAATAATGTTGGGCACAGTTTTCAGAAATATATGGGAAGCTGTTATAAAGGCTTTTTTAAATATTGCTCACAGTAAAATACCAACTTTCAGCCTGCCTCTCAAATATGTCATAGAGATTTTCACAATTAACATATTGAGATATCCAGTTTTCCATTAAAGATATTATTTATTTCATTTAATTAATGAAACGTTTTAAACTACATTACCCATAAGCCTCTGTCACTATATCAATGGAACAGGAAAACATGGCGGTGTTACAAATAATTCACTGAAGTTATGTTTAGGGTTAGGGTTAGGATCTCGCTAAAGGTGTAATTTCTCTCAACATAGCAATACTTCATTGTTAACTTAATATATTACTAACGTGATAACATCAGCAAAACATACTTTTGTAACATAATGTGCTGTTTAATATGGGTTGAAAGATAATCCAATCACAGCGAGTCCTGCGGGTGACAAGGGAACTTCACAGCCACTGACATCCCAGCTGAACAGAGGCGTCACACTTACTTGTCCATTTATGGTCATTTATGACAAATTTCTTCAGTTTTTCGGCTGACGGGACAGATTCGGTTAACCATAATTACATTAGCTATTAGATTGAGTTTTATTAACGTCTACACCTACAGTAATTATTGTTGACAAAAATTGGGCAATATTGATTTGCTGTATCCCATCCAGCCTTAACCCATAGTTTTATCTAATTAAATTCAATAAATAACTTTTTATTTATTTATTTTGACCATAGACAAGTGCATTTACTAATCAAATGTGCTTCTAACATTTACATTGTAATTTACATTGTGTTTTAAAGTTATAAATATATTCACTATTGTGTTGTACTGATGTATTGTACACATCAAAACTAGCATTACAGTGGTAAAACCATAGTAAGTTTTGTGATCACTGTGCTATTATTATACATATCACAATCAAACTAAAGATACTGCTGTAAAAGCATAATAAGTGTTGTGGTTATTGTGCTTTTTTACTGAAACTGCCACAGCAAAACTACAGTTACTGTGGCAAAAACATGGTAAGTGTCCTGTTTACTCTATTTTAACTTCAAATATCACAGTACAACTACAGTTATTGTGGTAAAAGCATGGCAAGTGTCCTGTTTACTGTTTTAACTTCAAATTTCACAGCAAAACTACAGTTACTGTGGTAAAAACATGGTAAGTGTCACTGTTTTAACTTCAAATATCACAGTACACCAACAGGCACTGTGGTAAAAACATGGTAAGTGTCATGTTTACTGTGTTTTAACTTCAAATATGACAGTAAAACTGAAGTTACTGAGGTAAAAACATGGTAAGTATGCTGTTTACTGTGTTTCAACTTCAACTATCACAGTACAACTACAGGTACTACAGGTAAAATAAGTAAATCTGCCAGTTTTGTTTAAATGAAGGATTGCAGAAATGAGTACACCCTAGATGTAATTCAGCAAATTTATAATATTCTAGTACATAGTATGTCCTCCATAACTTTCAGTACACTGCTCTGACCCTTCTTTGTCACTGAGTGTACAAGTCCATGACAAAATTCCACATCTGTCCTGTTTAACACCTGGAGGACGACCTCCTTAAATGTCCTGGTCCTTAATGGGGAGTTTTTCTCAGCACGTCTCTACAGAATCCCCCACAGCTGCTCAAGAGTGTTAAGATGAGAATGAAATATATGTCCACTGAAGGATTTTCATCTTGGGAAAGTGAATATCTTAACTGGCATGCTGAAAAAAATACCCATTTAATGCAGGGAATGAGTAGAGGGTAGCATCTGCAGTTTCGTTTTTATTTATTTATTTATTTTTTTGTATTACATCACACAGCGGTGTGTGAATTGATGACAGCATTGATAAAGCACAACTCCCTCACACCTTCAGCACTCATACATCCCTATGCAGCCTTGTCATACAGTAACTCTATTGTTTTTGAATGTCTGTGCTACTTCTGCTATATTTTCACACTTAAAACAATAATTTGATCTTCCAAAAAAAAAAAAAAAAAAAAAAAGTCTTATAGTGTCAGTAAAGCCAGACGATCCACCATTTACTTTAAATAATAATATTTAATTTCTAAATGTCTATTTTGGTATTATATGCAGCATAATACTACTGTAATTTACAGACATGATTACAGTAAGCATTCAGATATAAAGAATACTATCAAGTTTTTAACAATTCCTGAATGTGCAGGGTTTTTTTTTTTTTTTTTTACCCACAGTACATGAATTCACACATCCTTATTTGTACACATCCTGTGTTTCTGACTAGTGTGTACAAATGTTTCACACTAGTGTTCACATGGTGAGAACTGCTGGTTGTGGTGACATTGTGGTGGTGTTTAGAGCTGAATATGTGTTTAGAATTAAAACAAAGAACAGTGAAACACAAGTATAGTGTTAATAGTTTTGAGGAATCTTTTAGACAATGGGTTAATGTTAAATGGCTAATATAATGCTTTTTATTGTCTAAAGCAATTTAAAAAATATAATAAGGTTAGAGATTTATGAATGCAAAAGTGATGCTTAAGCAACACTAAATAAGATTCTTATATGTTGAGTGTCATTCTGCAAGAAGCAAGAATAAAACAAAATCTAAAACCCACTGACGTGAGTTTTTCTTTACACTGTTTTATCTTTCTATAGTACTTCCTCTTTCACACTCAGTCTTGACAATTAATGAATGCATTTTCTGTCAATTTTCTTCACAAAAATTATATTTTACTCATTTAGTGATATTATAAACGCAGACAAATACTTTGCACACCCATTGTTTCAAGTCAAGTCACACCAAGTCAACATCTTAAATTTATTTATAT
>NW_026129815.1:0-34723 GCF_022985175.1 Labeo rohita | reverse complement strand
GTCATAAGTAAGTCATATGTCACAAATAACACAAATAAAGTTGCTCTGGATAAGACAACAGCAGAAAACAGCTTTGAGTTTAAAATTAGTCTGAAAATGATTGTGTATGTGCACACCAGTGGGGCTGCATGATTAATCACATTTTAATCATGATTACAGTTTCTCTTGATTAATTAACCATAATTGTTGCAATACAGGTCTGGTCATTTTTTTCTGAAAATGTTTATTTTTTAATTAATTAAGTATGAAGATAAATAAATAAATACATTTATTATTTTTTATTTTATTTTTGACATTTACATTATCTTGTATTAGCAACCAGCCTCCACTAGCTTTCAGGGTTGCCAGACATCAAGAGTTTAAAGGCTGCTTGCATAGTGCGTGTAAGTCTTCCCCTGGACACTTGGGGCAAAGCCCCTGCACAGTTAAATTAAATCTGTTGTATCTGTTTATGACATTGAAAAGTCTCGTTTGCGGCATTAAATTAAGATCTGCTCATGTTGGCTGCACCATATTTCTTTTTATGCGTTTTTACAGTGTTGTGCATTATAACCAATCACACGTGATTCCGTTGAGTGGTCAATCAGAGGCGCTCAGATGAGTCATTGCTCAAATACCGGAGTTACACTGTATTTTTATACACTGTATTTTGGTCATTTCAATATATGTTTGCGTAAAACTGCAAGATTACTACACCAGAAGGTTTTTTTGTTAATGTAGGTGACATCATCTGGCTCTGACCTAGCTCTAGCATGTGATTCTTCTTTTACAAGATGATATACATAGAGAGAGATGATATACTGTATATAGTAATTTTTTTTGCAATTTAAAAAAAGATACATAGACAAACACACTCAAAAAAAAAAAAAAAAAAACATACACACACTGAAAAGAAAATCACACCTAAATAATAAGGAAAAGACCGAATTGTGAGATGTATACTCAGAATTCAAAGAAAAAAAGGGGGAAAAAAGGTCAAAATTGCAAGATGTACACTCAAAATTCTGAGAAATAGTCTGAGATATAAAAAGCCTGTAATATAAACTTACAATTGCAAGAAAGTCAGAACTGTAATAAAAAACTCCCAATTACCTTTCATTTATATATGAGTTTGGTTCCAAAATGTGATAAATCAGTAAAAAATCAGTATTGTATCTGGTCGGTATTGAAAAGTCCATTTTTAATTTTACGCAAAATGTATTATCCGCCATGTTATTCTGTCACGTTTTTTCCCTATTTTTCCAAACTGTGACAAATGCCAGTCTCACTTCTCTGAAGAATGCAATACATCCACTCAACCAATCATAGCGCACCATTCCATGCATTGTAAACAGTAAAGGCAGCTTTGACATCGATGAGACCAGACAAAAAACTCTGAACTGTGTTTCAGGTGATTACGATGAGCATAATTAAGGCACAGGTGAAACAAGGTTAACTAATGATGATTAAACGAGGACAGTGTAATGCCACGCCAGCAGAGGGAGCCCTCACCCATGGACTGACTGTTACTGCTCCCTCTGCTGCTTCATTGGTTACTTCCTGTTTGGTGGCCATATAAGGAGGCCTAAACCAAACAGGACTCCGTGAAGTATTGTTTTGCCTGTGTGGACTCTACCAAGCGTTTTTCCTATTTCATTACCTTGTTTTGCTATTTTCACGGTTTTGTTTCATTGTCATAGTTTTTGTCTTGTTTTTTGCCATAGTTTTGTCTAGTTCATTGCCATAGTTTTTGCCTAGTTCCATTGTCTTGTTTATTTGTCACTTTTGGACTGCTGCCTGTTTATTTGGATTTCGCTTTTGTCTTGACTACGTTTCACTGTTTGTTTGGAGATTGAGCCTGCCTGTCTTGACTGCGATCTGTTTAATAAAGCTCGCATCTAGATCTTACACGCTACCCTGGAGTCCCGTTACAGACAGGAAACAGGAACAACCAAATATGGGCACAAGAGGGAGAAACCAACATAAACAGTCCACAGGGGTGTTCTAGTTTCATTTTTAACATTCTCAACATGAATTTATATATTTGATTGCATTCATGCCACCTCTAAGCCTCATTAAACAAATGAAAATACACCTACAATTAATTTTGTTAATACTGATTTCATTTTATTGTTAACTTATTATTATTCTTGTTTATATTCTACTTGTTTATATTCTGTTGTTTTAATAATTTTTTTTAAAACGTATTAAATATATATATATATATATATATATATATATATATATAATTAAAAAATTGACGAAAAATAATATACTTTTAATAAAGTTACAAAAATGCCATTACAAAGGTAAAAACAAAATCCCCCTTAATCCCCCTTTAATTCACTTTAAGGAGTCAAATATCACCTCATAATGGGAAGGCAAATTATCAGATTTTTTGATTACTGATTAGAAGGTGCTCCTGAAATTTTGACTGTGCTCCTAAATTTCTTTAAGCGTAGAGCCCGGATGGATTTATTGCATTTTGGGGAAAAAACAATAATCAGTTTTTATAATAAATCTTTGACAATCAAAATCTGGATTTGAATTTTTAATGCTACTATAACCTAAAGATTCTATGTTGGGTTATTCATAACTGCTAATAGTGGTTTTCATCTTGCCACTTTCTTGGTAAAGAAAACACATTTTTACTCAAATTAATCAAAATGGATTTCTAGTATTTTGGAACCAAACCCTTCAAATATATACATATATATATATATATATATATAGCAGATATGTATATTTTTTATAACCATGGGAGAAACAAGCTTTTTTTATAGTTTCAGATTTTGATATAAGCTTGTTAAAGTTCTACCAGTTTTCATAATGTAGGAAGTGCATTAATGTTTATGATGAATATAGTTGTAACACCATGCCAGCAGAGGGAGCTCTTGCCCATGTACTGTCTGTTACCGCTCCCTCTGCTGCTTCTTTGGTGACTTCCTGTTTGGCAGTCATTTAAGGAAAGCCATTCCAAACAGGAGTTTGCGAAGTATTGTTTTGCCTGTGCGTACTCTATCAGGTGTTTTCCTTGTTTCATTGTGGTTTTTCCCATGGTCATTGTTTTGTTTCATAGTCATAGTTTTGCCTTGTTTCATTGCCATTGTTTTAGTCTTGTTTCATTGCCTTTTTTCATTTGCTACTTTGGACTACTTTGACCTTTTTCCTGTTTTTTGGATTACACTTTTGTCTTGCCCTGGACATCACTGTTTGTTTGGTAATCGACCTTGCCTGTTTGACTACTATCTGTACAATAAAGCTTGCATTTGGATATATCCACGCTGTCAGTTGAGTCCTGTTACAATAGTAATTCAGGAAAGTACACTTGGGTGAAGTAAACCCAGTGTATGAGCTGATGTCCTCTTGAGTTGTGCTTACATGAATGTGCAATAATTCTGAGGAAATGTAAGAAGAAACTTATTAATTAATCGCAATTTTAATGTTTGAGCAAAAGGATCATGATTATTAGTTTAATCAGTGCTTTTCAAACCTGTCCTGGAGACCCCAACCACTGCAAATTTTGTATGTCTTACTTATCAAACACACCTGATTCAACTCATCAGCTTATTAGTATAATCTTCAAGCCTTCAATTGGGTGTCGAATGAGTGAGACATACAAAATGTGTAGTGGTGGGGGTTCTGAGGACAAATCTGAGAAGCACTGAGTTTAACCATTAACATGCAGCCCTAAACATGAGCAAGTCACGGGTATGATTGTTGACCTGAGAGTTGTCCTTGAGGATGGGTTTACTGATGTAGCAGTTGGTTTCTCCTAGTTTAACTCCTTGCACACCATCCAGAGACACACACTCCACTCTGCCCTGTTCATACAGAACATTTATCATTTATTTCAACACACATTTTATTGCATCTTCATTGTTTAGTAGTTAATTTGCCTTAGGTATATGATCTTTATCATGAATAAATTCTATAGTTTCAGCATTTGTACCTTTGTGTCTGGTTTTACCTGTTTAGATGTGATTCTCCTGTAGGAAAGTCCAAAGGGGTAGCTGAGGATGAAGAGTGTGTTGTATGAGTTTTCTCCTCTGTTTTCTACAAACACTGTCACATTGATCTCCTGCATGATCCCAACCTCTATGTTTGTAGATCTGGATCACAGAATCAAAAGAGAGATGTCAAGACAGTTTGGAATTATTCATCTCTATCAATATTACACTTTTGAAATAGAGCAAGTGATTTGCTCACCCCGAGAAATTGAAATCCATTCTGAGGTCATCAACACATGAATTATCAGTTCCGCAGTTTATCTCAAAATCTAGCTGTAAAACAAAGTGAGGGCACAGAAAAATGTAAGAATCTCTCATATTTGATGAGGTTGACATTTTGAAACTGCTGTGCGTTTCTGCATTGTTGATTCTTCTAGCTACAGTGGCCACCAGGACATATTTAAAGAGACAAGGGTATGGCAAGCCATTTTAGCTTAAAATCCTCCCAGCATAGTAACAATGCCAATTACAGAGCTCTCTCATTCAATTCTTACTAGTAACAATTCCGATTAAAGAGATCTACAAATGAATTTTTACTAGCCATATGTCTCTACTGACTTCCATTAATTTTTAATTACAGAGCTCTACAAATGAATTTTTACTAGTAAGAATTACAATTAGAGAGCTCTACAATTGAATTTTTACTGGTAAGAATTTAAATTAGAGAGCTCTCTAAATCAATTTTTACTAGTAATAATTCCAATTAGAGAGTTCTTTAATTACATTTTTACTAGTAACAATTCCGAATAGAGAGCTCTCTAATTAAATTCTTACTAGTAAAAATGCAATTACAGAGCTCTATAATTCAATTTTTAATAGGAAAAAACTACATTAAAGATATGTTTAATTGCAGAGCTCTGTAATTGAATTAAAGAGCTCTCTAAATCAGTTGTTACTAGTAACAACTGAATTAGAGAGCTCTCTCAATGGAATTCTTACTAGTGAAAACTGAATTAGACAGATTTCTAACTGAATTAAAGAGTAATAATTGCATTAAAGAGCTCTCTAGTTGTAATTCTTACTAGTAAGAATTCAATTGTAGAGCTCTCTATTTCAATTGCACTAGTACAAATTGCATTAAAGAGCTGTCTAACTCTAATTCTTACTAGCAAAATTCGAATTAGAGAGCTCTCTAACCATATTTTTACTAGTAAAAATGCAAGTGCAGAGCTCTCTAATTGAATTGTTACTAGTAAGAATTGTATTAGAGAGCTCTCTAACTGTATTTCTTACTAGTAAGAATGCAGTTGTGGAGCTGTGTAATTGCATTCTTAGTAAAAATTGTAGAGCTCTACAACAGCGGTTCTTACTAGCAAGAATTGCATTATAGAGCTTTCTATTCAACACGACCCCATTATGATAATTGTGCCTCATACATATTCATAATATAGGTGAATGCCTGTCCCAGTAGGCTCCTGGGCAGTCCAATGATATATAACACCGTTGCGTTACGGGTGTCCTGAGTTTGAGTTTGGGCTCGTGGACCCTTCCAATCCCACACCCCTCCCCCAATTCACTTAACTGTCCTATCGCAATAAAAGCAAAAACAGCAAAAATAAATCTTAAAAACAACAAAGTGGGACACTACACCTCCGAGTTGTCCGCTCAAACAGTTTTTAATGATGAATAGCAACACTGATGCTCTAATGATTTATTAAGTAGCCTATTATATTAATTAAAATTATCATACAATTATTATGCTTTACACAATTTAATTATATACCTAGGTAATCTATATAACCTACTGTACTCTTACATTGTGGTCCGTGGTGGTCTTTATCTCTGGCAGCAGTACTGGCCTCAAGTTTTGCATTGTTCTAGATGTAGATGGAAGACCCTCAAATGTGAACGTTAACTCATTGGACAGTGGGTTCAGAGCATCTTCTGGACAAGCCTGACAGAAACAAGAAATAGTGCGGAATTTAGTAATTCTCTGAAATATCCTGTTTTGCATCCTGCTAATTTTCTTTCAGTTGTGGAAAAAGCGTAATTAACAAAGTTTGAATGACTAAGCTCCAGGTTTAAGAAATGAGAATGGCTCTATCAAGTCTTCAGATTTTAGCCTTCACTCATCATCAGATTCACTGAACGTTTACTCAGAAAAGCTAGACAACAAAATGACATTTGAAGCTTACCTCTATAAGGAAAGCATGATTTCTGCAAGCCTCCTGCAATGTTATGTTCATCACATCATTGTGAAGGCGGTTTTTTATTGTGAAATATGCTCGATATTTCTGTCGCTTGGCATCCAGCACTATGGTGTAATTAATATTTGCAGCCAGATCTAGAAAACATTGTTGATTACAAGAAATAAAAAAAAAAACAATACTGGATTTCAAGAGTTCTGTACACAAAAACTAAAAAAGTTTTAGTGTGTAATTAGTTTATGAATAAACCTGTTAGGCTATGTTTGAATCCACTCATGTTGAAGCACACAGTCAGGATGTTATGCAATGGCTTTGTGCAGTCTGTTACACTGGTTGGTATTTTGGATGGGTTGTAAGTTATTTTGGTGTTCAAGAACATGATGGGTCTGGACCTGAATGATCCACGTATAACACATATGTAAGTGCTTATGGCTGAAACTCTGTATTTGCATATATTTTGAGTTCTTTTAACAGACCTGAGAAGTTGAACTTCTCCCATGGACCCAACAGCAATATCAGGTAGCCTGTCCTTACTCTGGTCTAGAGAGAACTTACTCAACGAAATCCCAAAGAACTGCAAACCTGGTCGCACAGATGATCCAGTGATCCTCTATCATCACACACAGTGAATGAATCAGACAATAAAAATATTAAAATGAGCTCATGAAGTGAGCCAAGGAAAAGTAAAATGATGCAAGGAAGGTGCTTTAAACTACTACGCTCTTAAAGTGCCACCAACCACATCTTTTTCACCTGTGAATATGTGGGATTTATTTGATCTTTTCCTCCATTGAAGATGTAAATGCTGCCCTGTCCATCCTCCTCCAAAGGCGCTCCAATCAGCACATCCCAAAAACCATCACCATTCAGATCTGCTGGACTCGCCAGAGAAGAGCCAAAACGACCCCTCTGACCTGCCATTCCCACCAGCACCACACCAGAAAAAATGAACTATGAAGACAGAAAAGAGAGAGTAAAGAAAAAAATCAAAGATTCAATCAAAATTCTTTTTATTTAAGTCAGAATTAATTTACAAATTGTCCAAAAAAATCATATCCCCATCACTTACCTGACTCGTAAAGGTGTAAACAAACGCTTTGCCCTCCCGGTCAGGCTCCATGTACATTGGTGCCGATACCAACAGGAGGTCTGTACTGAAGTCATTGTTCAAATCCACCACACAAACCTCAGCTCCAAAATATGAGCCAATCTGAGGCTGAGAAAACATTAATATTAGCGTTATTTATTTTCTGATGATTGTAACTGCATATATGTGTTTTAATTCTGTACTGCTTTCGCTGAATCCATCCCACATCTTCTTAAAACCATGTCTGAATCCTAATGTTAAAGACTTGAGATCTCTCTCAAGCCTTTCTTTTGAGAGTTTATCAATAATCCCTATCAATAATTTTGATAAAATATCATAATAATAATAATAAAAAAAAACATATAGTTGCTTTAAAGGGTTACTCCACCCCACAATGAAGATTATTGTCATTAATTACTTACCCCCACGTCATTCCAAACCTGTAAAAGCTCCGTTCATCTTCGGGAACACAAATTAAGATATTTTTGATGCATTCTGACAGCTCTCGGACCCTCTCATTGTCACAAATCTGGTCGGTGACCTGCGGTCCGCTCACCACCAGATGTCGCTCTCGTTCCATTATCACACTCAGACTGTTGCACTACACCCCGGACTGCACCTCCCACTATCCACCACGCTGATTGCGCCATGCACCTGTGGCCAATCAGCAACCCTATAAAAGCCCCGGACTTTCACTTGGCAAGCACCGAGTATTGTGGAGTGTTAATGTGGAGAACTGTGACAGTAGCGTTTAGTACTCTCCTAGTGCTAGCACTGTTTCCTTAGTTTCCTAGTATCTGTATTTCCTGTGTTCCCTAGTTTTCTAAGTTTCCTAGTTCTGAGTTCCTAGTTTCCTGTGTTTCCTTGTATCCTGAGTTCCTAGTTTCATTGTATTCTGAGTTCCTGGTTTCCTGAGTTTAGTATTCCCGCCTGGCCATTTCGTCTGTCTCGCCGCCTGCCTTTCTGGACTCTTGATCGTTGTAAGGATTACTCTTCTGGCTCTTGTTATGGATTATGTTCGCCGTTGATCGACCCACGCCTGCCTATGGACTACTCTTGAGCCTCACCCCAATATACCTGTTTGCTGTTGTTCTGACCCTGCCTGTTCGACCATGTATCTGTCTCGTCCCTCAAATAAAAGCGTGCATATGGATCCCCTCGCCTCTCGTCTCCCTCTCCACGTTACAGAATACTCGGTCAAACAAGGATCCAGCAGCTTTTACCACGGACATTCAGGTATGGACACAAACAGGTTTCTATTCAGATTAAAACAAGGACCGTGTTCAATAGAGCAATACATCTGTGAATTTCTGGCAGCTGCAAATCATTCTACCCTCCCGGACTGTATAATCATTGAGATATTTTGTGATGGAATCAATCAGCCATTAAGGGGGAGGCTGAGACGCGAGGGTCCGCGCTTTTCATTAGCTGCTGTTTACTGTGGGTGTCGCAGCTGTATTTCCCGAGTCAAGTCAAGTTTCCAAGTCAAGCCAAGTTACAGCTGCATTTTCTGAGTCAAGTCAAGTTTCCAAGTCAAGCCAAGTTACAGCTGCGTTTCCTGAGTCAAGTCAAGTTTCTAAGTCAAGTCAAGTTGCAGCTGTGTTTCCTGAGCCAAGTGCTGTCGCAAAGATGGCCGCCACGCCAGAGCCTGTCGCCATGAGGGCCGCCACGTCAGCCAAGCCAGCACCCGCTAACGCCACGTCAGCCAAGCCACAGCCTGTTCATGTTACGCTTTTTGCTCCTGAATCTGCACCCGTCATGACGGTCTTTCCAGATGCGGCTCCTGAATCAAGTCAAATTACAGCTGCCGCTCCTGTCTCAAGTCAAGCTACAGCCGCTGCTCCAGAGTCAAGTCAAGCTACAATTGCTGCACCAGAGTCAAGTCAAACTACAGCTGCCGCTTCAGAGTCAAGTCAAGTTACAGCTGTTGTTCCAGTGTCAAGTCAAGGTAAAGCTGTGTTTCCTGCATCAAGTCTAGTCAGAACTGCTCGTCCTAAGCCAAGTCAAATTACAGCTGTCGCTCCTGTGTCAAGTCAAGTCAAGGCGGTATTTCCTGCGTCAAGAAACGTCAAAGTAGTCGTTCCTCTGTCAAGTCGAGTCACAGCTATTGTTCCTGTGTCAAGACGGTATTTCCTGCGTCAAGCAACGTTAAAGCTGTTGTTTCTGCGTCACGCAACGCCAAAGCAGTTGTTCCTGTGTCAAGTCAAGTTACAGCTTTATTTCCTCTGTCACGTCGCATCACGGTTGCATTTCCTGTGTCCAGCAACGTCAGAGCTGTCGTTCCTGCGTCAATCAACGTCAAAGATATCAGTCCTGCATCAAGCACGATCCAAACAGCTTTTCGTGAGCCAAGTCAAGTCACCATTAATCTCCTTGAGCCAAGTCAAGTCTTTACTGGTCTTCACGTGCCTGGTCAAGTCACTGCCGAACTTTACAAACCAAGTCACGTCTCGTCTGATGGTCCAGAGCCAGGTCACGTCTCCCCTGTCAGTCCAGAGCCAAGTCACACCTCCTGTTACCTCCCAGAGCCTCGTCACGTCATGTCTGCCAGTGTGATGGCGATCACCATTCTCAGTATGTGGGCCGCACACTACGCTCCCGAGGTCCCATCTGTCACCAAGTCTGCTCCAGAGGTCTCGTCTGGCCTCCCAGAGCCTAGTCACGTTATGTCCACCAGTGTGAGGGCGATCACCGTTCTCAGTATATAGGCCGCACACTACGCTGCTGAGGTCACGCCTGATCACAAGCCTGCGCCAGAGCTCCCGTCTGATCACAAGCCTGCTCCAGAGCTCCCGTCTGATCACAAGTCTGTTCCAGAGCTCACGTCTGATCACAAGCCTGCTCCAGAGCTCCTGTCTGGTCTCAAGTCTGCTCCAGAGGCCCCGTCTGGTCTCCAGTCCGCTCCAGAGGCCTCTTCCGTTGGAGAAGCTGCGCCCATGCCTCCTGAGGTGTCGGCACTCGCCGTAGAACCTCCTAGGGAGGCGGCGTTAACCTGTGCTCTCTCTGCTTCTCCCCTTATTCTGTCTGCCTTCTCTGTCCCTGTTCTCCCCAGGTCCCAGTCTATGATGCGGGTTCCTGCTCAGCCCTGGAGGGCTCTGGCGCCTCCTGCTCAGCCTCCTGTTCCGCCCAGGAGGGCTTCTGCGCCTCCTGCTCCGCCCTGGAGGGCCCCGGCGCCTCCTGCTCCGCCCTGGAGGGCTCCTGCGCCTCCTGCTTCTCCTCCGGCTCCGCCCTGGAGGGCGTCTGCACCTCCTGCTCCGCCCTGGAGGGCGTCTGCGCCTCCGGTTCCACCCTGGAGGACTCTTGCTCCGCCTCCGGTTCCGCCCTGGAGGGCTGCTCCGTCTCCTGCTCCGCCCTGATGGGCTGCTCCGTCTCCTGCTCTGCCCTGGTGGGCTCCTGCTCTGTCGGTCCTGCCTCAGTCACCAAGTCCTCCGCATGGACCTGGTCCTCCAACCCTCATCCTGTCTCGCTCCCGCCCCCCCGCTCTCCTGGACTGTTGTTCTGTTGGAGCGTCTGGAAGCCGCTCTTTGGGGGGGGGCTATGTCACAAATCTGGTCGGTGACCTGCGGTCCGCTCACCACCAGATGTCGCTCTCGTTCCACACTCAGACTGTTGCACTACACCCCGGACTGCACCTCCCACTATCCACCACGCTGATTGCGCCATGCACCTGTGGCCAATCAGCAACCCTATAAAAGCCCCGGACTTTCACTCGGCAAGCACCGAGTATTGTGGAGTGTTAATGTGGAGAACTGTGACATTAGCGTTTAGTACTCTCCTAGTGCTAGCACTGTTTCCTTAGTTTCCTAGTATCTGTATTTCCTGTATTCCCTAGTTTTCTAAGTTTCCTAGTTCCGAGTTCCTAGTTTCCTGTGTTTCCTTGTATCCTGAGTTCCTAGTTTCATTGTATTATGAGTTCCTGGTTTCCTGAGTTTAGTATTCCCGCCTGGCCATCTCGTTTCGTCTGTCTCGCCGCCTGCCTTTCTGGACTCTTGATCGTTGTAAGGATTACTCTTCTGGCTCTCGTTATGGATTATGTTCGCCGTTGATCGACCCACGCCTGCCTATGGAATAGTCTTGAGCCTCACCCCAATATACCTGTTTGCTGTTGTTCTGACCCTGCCTGTTCGACCATGTATCTGTCTCGTCCCTCAAATAAAAGCGTGCATATGGATCCCCTCGCCTCTCGTCTCCCTCTCCACGTTACACTCATAGATAGCAAAGTAATTAACAAGATCAAGGTTAATAGCATTATAGGACTCCTGTAATTTGAGTTCCAAAGATGAACTAAGCTTTTACAGGGTTTGGAACGACATGGGGGTAAGTAATTAATGACAAAATTTACATTTTGGGGTGGAGTAACCCTTTGATTCCAGTTCTTGAAAAATGTTTTCTTCAGTTATGAATGCTTGTTTAGATATTTTGTAATGAAATACAGAAATCTAAATTTTAATGTTGTTCAGTTTCTGAGTTACAGGTGTGTTGGCTACCATATCTATAAATAAAGGCTTTGGATGACAAACTGTGGTAAAAAAAAATCCATCATAAATGCAGAAATGCATGTGGGGTGATTGGGGGCTGCTTTTAGGCCTCCACCAATGTTAAAATCAAACTTACAGCAACACTGCTTGAATTATTAAATAATTATTGTATAGTGGAAATCAAACTGTGTTCTTATGCATAGTTTTGACAGCTAAAAGTAGTGAACAACCCTGGGAAACTCCAACACTTTATCTTGACTGGTTCTGATTTCTGATACGATGACTTGTCCTTGATGCTTGTATCTTGGAGCTCCTAGAATAGCATAGCTGGTCCCTGACACTGTTGCAACAGCCATCGAATAACCTTCATACAAAATGTAATAGTTTAATAGTATGCATAGTTGTATTTGCTGTATAGAAGAACTGACTTTAACTGACTTTCACATGTCCTCTATATTTTAGTGTGTTGCAAAAATAAAGCCTTACCTAGATAGCTTTCATGCTCATTGCCTGTTTGAAAGGAGCCATTAGGAAAATATTCCTCATATCCACCTTTCCACTGGAAAGCTCCCACAGCACTCAATAAAACACTGCCCTAAACAAAACAGAACCAAATCATTTTGCATTCTGTGAAAATCTTCTTTACTAAAACATTATAAATAATCAAAAGATAATTTTTTAAAAAATAATGAAAGAGAAAGTTTTATTGGCTTTTCTGTAGCATTTTAAACTAGTTCAATACTGTATTGTATTAAGTGAGCACATATCAACCACTCACACTTCAACATGACTGTCATAGAGACAGTCATGTGACCAAAATTAATAGAGAAAGGAAACGGTCTGGGGTGCAGAACAGAAAAGACAAATGGAAGATGAAAAACATGGCATTAAAATGATTTGTTAACATGGATGCAAACTAGTCCCATTTGGCCAAATATTGATGTTTTGAATTAAAAACAGATCACTGTATGACTCACTTAAGCATAACACAATTTCCATGAATTATCTCCAATAATAAAAATGAAGAAAAAAAAGTCACCACTTTGATTTAAATAAGCAAATTGTCACACCCTGTGGACTGTTTTGTGGTTTTTTCCCCATGTATGCCCTTATTTGGTCTTTCCTGTTCCGTCTCTAATTATTACGTCACTGCTTTATCGATTTCACCTGTCTCCCCCTGATTAGTCTGTGTATTTAAGTTTGGTTGTGTTTACAGTTTGGTTGTCGGTTCTTGAAGTCATTTTGTATGTCATTCCTAGGCTATGTAAGTCTCTCCGTGTTTTTCCTTAGTTGCGTGCGTTTATGTTTATGTGTGGATTCCCTGCTGTTCCTGTTCATTTCTGTGTCTTATGTGGATTATATTAATAAACGTGCAAGTTCAGATCTCCTCGTCCTACTCCTCCTTCCCGCACACGACGCACGCTGACAGAAGAACCAACCTTCAACAAAATGTTCTGGGCTGAGGATTTTCTTATGAACATCCAACAGGCGGAAAGGCCGTTGGAGCAATGTGTGGAGGAATTTCTGAGCGTGTTACACCTGGTGAGTTGGAGCGACGCCATGATTAACGTGTTTTCAGATGGGGCTAAACGATGACAAATTGTTCTGTTCTATAACTCCTGACGATTGCCGCAAACCAGTTGCGGAATTTATCAACCATGTCCTTGCTCTTTGTCATTCCAGTTAATATGTTGATGTGAAAGATTCTAATCTTTCCCCCATCTGGGAACACGCGGCCGCTCCAGCTCACCACCAGCCAGCGTCCTCCACGTACCGCTCCAACAAGCTCACTCCCTCCGGTCCTCCCTCGCTCACCCCAGTTCTCCAGAGCTCCTCCCTCATCCTCAGCCCAGAACCAGCTCACGGATTCCAGCCATGCCCCCACGCTCTGGATTACCGGCTGCTAATATGGCAAGCCACATTAATATTAAGGACATTATGGACTCATGGGGATTATTTTCTCCTGTGTCTCCGCTGGTCACATCCAGCTCTCCTTCGTCTCCGCTGGTCCCGTCCAGCTCTCCCAAGTCTCCAATGGTCCTGCCCATTCCTCCAGAGCGCCCTCCTGTGCCTGCGCCTCCTAAGCCCGGCCTTCCTGTACTCTCCTGGGCTGACTATGCCCTAAGTTCCCCCAAGAAAATTTGGGGGGGGATACCCACCATGGCTGCCTGAACTGTATACTCGGCTGTGGCTTCCCAAACCCCCTGATCCTCCTTGGCCACATGGACTGTGTGCTCGGCCGTGGCTTCCCGAGCTCCCGGATACACCATGGCCACATGGACTGTATACTCTGCTGTGGCTCCCCAAGCTCCCTGACCCGCCATGGCATAATGGACTGTATGCTCCGCCGTGGCTCCCTGAGCTCCCTGATCCGCCATGACACCCCGTACTGTATGCTCCGCCGTGGCTCCCCGAGCTCCCTGACCCGCCATGGCATAATGGACTGTATGCTCCGCCGTGGCTCCCTGAGCTCCCTGATCCGCCCTGGAGGCGTACCTCCTCTCCCTCCTGTGTCTGCCCTGCACGAGCCTCCAGGGTGCCCACCCTCCCTCCCCGGTGTATTTGTTACAGCGCGAGTAGCGCCTTATGGGAGGGGGGGGGTAATGTCACACCCTGTGGACTGTTTTGTGGTTTTTCCCCATGTATACCCTTATTTGGTCTTTCCTGTTCCGTCTCTAATTATTACGTCACTGCTTTATCGATTTCACCTGTCTCCCCCTGATTAGTCTGTGTATTTAAGTTTGGTTGTGTTTACAGTTTGGTTGTCGGTTCTTGAAGTCATTTTGTATGTCATTCCTAGGCTATGTAAGTCTCTCCGTGTTTTTCCTTAGTTGCGTGCGTTTGTTTACGTGTGGATTCCCTGCTGTTCCTGTTCGTTTCTGTGTCTTATGTGGATTATATTAATAAACGTGCAAGTTCAGATCTCCTCGTCCTACTCCTCCTTCCCGCACACGACACACGCTGACACAAATACTTAAGAGTCTAGGACTTGATTATTATTATTATTATAAAATGTATAAAAAAAAAAAAAAAAAAGGTATCAAAATCCTAATTGTACTATCACCATTCACTTGGTCTGAGGAATTTAATATTAGGGATTCTGTATATTTATTTACAGTGGATGTGAAAGCTGTGCTAAATCCATCCTGTGCGAACTCCATTCTAGAGGAATCACCTGAAGTCTGAGTTCCTGCAGCAAAGCAACAGAAGTTAGAAACAAAATCTTGATGTTGAATATATATAATTTGTATACCATGTTTTCTTTTCCTTTCTACTGTCTTTTGACTTGCCAACATACCTTCAATGGCAATAATGTTCTCTTCCAGCTTTTGAAGAATATTATTTAGTGCATCAAAGTCTGTGACTCTGAATACGTGACCAATATCTGGAGCTATGTCATTCAGCTCCTGTTTTGCACTTTCATGAACAAAAGCACTGCCAACCTGGGGAGGGGGGGAAATTATGTTAAAAAAAAAAACATATCAAGAAATAAATCAATTATATATACACTTTTAATTTCCACGCATTCATTGCTTTTAAACTATTATAATTTGTGCTTATCATTACAAAATATATAATTAAAATGCTTATACTATTTTAGCTCTAATTTAGATTTAAACCTAGCTTTTTGCAACATTTGACTGTACTTTATTTAGCATTTAAGGTTCTGATGTCAGAGATTTTAATGCCATAGTATGGATAGCAGACCAAACCTACTCCGATCGCAAATCGTCTTATGTTCTTCGCATTTGCATCTGCTGTTGCCTTTTCCCGTAAAGACCAGTCATGTGACTGTCCATCAGTAATAACAAGCAATATTTTTTTTGCTGATGGTCTTGCCCCTCCATGTAGTGTAAATAGGTCTTTCCTTGGTATATATAAAAAAAAAGACTTATAAATAAGTTGAAACAAATCAGGCATTTTGTTTTTGCTGGACAGTCAGTAAAATGGCTGATAAAGATCCACAGACTTAAAGGGAGGAAGGACCTGAGCCCTTTAACCCACATAAAAGTTTTGTCTTTTCAAGACTTGTATTGAATGTCATGATGTTTTAGTTGGTTTATGTGATACATACGTTTGTGCTATAAGTCCGTGAATCACCATGAGCTACATTTATACTTCACAACTTTACTACAGTCTTAATGACATTATTTCCAGAAAGGGAAATTTTGAGCAGCCATGCTCCTTGGATTTTGCAGTGATTTGTAGAATTTTACGGATCACATTCAGTGCACTAGAAAAATTTTGCGATTGACACAGGCCTTACAATGCCTGACTTCCTGATCAGTGCCCTGACTACTGAACTAGAATGATTGAGGTACACCCTCAAAACACCTTAACCTCATAGCAATACTAATTTTTTGTAAAACTCTGTTCATATGATGTCTGTCATGTGTCTGCACATATGAGCTACATAAAATATGAAACGGGCAACAGTAAATCTACTTAATCTTACTTAAAGTTTTTCATTATTGGAATAACAAACAAGTCTTACACAACTTGTATGATGGCTGTCCAAGTTTGAGTGCTACGTCCATACTGGTACTGTATATCTGTCACCTTAGATTCCCATGCATCTTGAATGTTGAGTTCAGTGAATTTGTAATGAATAACACAATGACTGGAATACTGTGCAATGGCAAACTGTAAACCAACAACAGATAAACTGTCAGTATGTGGTCAGTAATGTCACTCTTTTCTAACAAAAATGTCAGCATTTTCCTTTTTTTATGTTAAAACACACACACACACACACTGGGTCTAATTAGTCTTGAAATTCAGTAGTGAAATTGAGGGCTATTCCTACCTGTGCATCCCGCTCAGTAAAACGCTTGATCACATTTGTCACAAAAGCCTTCATTGTCACAAAATTTTCAAGCCTTACACTCCCAGATCCATCTAAAAGAAAGGCTATATCAATCTGACCAAGACAGTCTGGAAATAAAGAGATGTAGAAATGTGTACATATGTAGTTAAAACTGTAGTTACATTGGAGAAAAGAAAAAATACTTTTAACGATCATCATATTTACCTCTGTATTTAGGGCTCGGTATTGGTGGTTTAAACTCATTGTTTTCATAGATAAAGCACATGCCTCTGTAGTTGATAGCTGCTACACATTTCTTTGGAATGGTTGGACCACAAATCTAGAATTTTAACAAAAATTTTACTTTAATAAAATAATTACTAAATCAAATGAATAAAAAATAAAATTAGACCATATTATTCACTTTTTTGTTTTTTGCTTTTTTTTTTTTTTTTGCTCTGGTCAAAATCTACGGAGCCCTTTAAGGGACATGGTGGTGAAAAAAAATTCAGGGTGGGAGGAAAAATATTTTTCAGATTTTTTTGCGTTCCCTCGCAAAACTTTTGCGTTCTCTCGCAAAACTGGTTGAGTTCGGACAAACACTTCCTGTTTACTCAGCTCAGTATGTTCACAACGGAGCGGTTCATAAGAGTTTTATACTGAACTTGGACTCAAGTGGCCTATTATAGAAATACAGTCATTTAATTGCTTATAGTTTAAGGCATGGTTTTGGAACATTCTGAAACGCTCAATGTGGATTAATGTACTAAAACAGTGACAGTGGAGGCCCAATTCGGTATTAGTAAATGCTATTCATACTATATAAAATTTTAATATTAATACCCTTAGCATTACTCTCAATAAAGCAGTCATAAATGCAACTTGCTAATGCCTTTTCTCCCTACAGAAAACCTTTAGGATACAGAAAACGCTTAAGGAAAGCTAATGGACGAATTAAGACGGTATTTGTAGTTACAATGGTTTAAGTATAGTAACCATGGTTAATTTGTTTGCTGCTTGTTAAAAAAAAAAAAAAATAGTTATTGAAAGGAAAAATAATAATGAACAGGCTACGAGGCGCCAGCGCGATCAAATAGTTGAAATATTAAAACTGTCTTCCATACAGAAAAATACCCTGTGCAAGCTATTGTTTTTCATGTTTAAAATACGAGAATGCAATATCCAAACGACTGCAAATGCAACATTGATTTTATATAGCAGTTCAACAAAAAGGGTAATATTAAGTGATATTTTAAATGTAGCCTACATTTTAAACACATGATGTTTGTTATATTTAACGAAATAATAATAGTTCCAACGAAATCTGCAACAGAACTGGCGTGTCTCCAAGCAACAGAGGTGTTTCGTTGCTGAATTAATCTGCAGCTTTGAACCATTCGGAGAGTCCGTGATTAATAACCCATTCATAACTACAACCATTTGCTTACTTGAATAACGTGATGCCTTGCTCATTAAGACAGTGACATGCCGCCACCTACTGGCGATTTAGTTTGAATCTACAAGTATCTCTTTGTTTTTCCATTATTTATTGCTTTATTTATTATATTAATATACTTAATGAAATGTTAAGAATATGATATGCATGACATACAGTTGATAAGGCTAGAAAAACTTCTAAGCTCTCTAACGTTAAAAAATGCACATGTAAAACAATTTAAGGGGGCAAATATTGTAACAGAAAAGGTGACTGCAGTGGGATACTCAGACGAATGTTAAATGCTGTAGGGGGTACGCCACTGTAGAACGTTTGAGAACCACTGGCTTAATGGATTACTTCATTAATTGCCTATTTTTAATAAAATATAAAATGTTGGCTTTTTATATCACTGTCTTCTTATATTAGGCCAAGTTAAACACGGTTTTCTATGAGCTCATATTTTGGGCTCATCTGCTTGCAGGTACATAGAATATATTTTGAATAATTCCATATTTGGTCTTTTTTTATCAACGTCTTCATAAAGCCAGGTTTTCTTTATGGGAGGAAAAGGCTTAACATGCAATTTAGAGCTTTCTGTTCATATTCAGGGCTTACCTGCTTTCCTACATTTAAAATTTATTAACAAACTCTATACCGAATTCAGCCATTTATACTCTATTAGCGTTAATTTTCCTTACTATGGGGGATACGCTTAACGTGCAATTTAGCGGGTTACGTTTATATACCAAGCTATTCTGGTATGTAAGGTGTGTACTGAATTTGGTCCTACAGTGTTTTAGATTTTAGAATGTCCCAAAATCCTGCCTTGATGTATTTATATAATAGCCTACTTGAGTCCAAGTTCAAAATCAAACTCTATGAATCGCTCAATTGCGAACGTGCAAGCTAGGAACCACTACAAGCTGTAAAGCTTGTTTCAGGAAGTGTTTGTCCAAATTCAACTGGTTTTGTGAGAGAATGCAAAAGTTTTGCGAGGGAATGCAAAAAAATCTGAAAAATATTTTTCCTCCCACCCTGAATTTTTTTTTCACTCACTCTGATTTTTTTCACCACCATGTCCCTTAAGGGGCTCCGTAAAAATCTTAGTTGTTGGGATATGATAATAAAATAAACATGCATGCCTCAATAAAACTAATAAATAAAATGTAAAAAATCAAATAAAATCAAATCAAAATGCACTTATTTTTAGACAAAACAGGGTTGTTGTTGTTTTTCATCCCAATCCCAAGTAATGCAAGTTGGGGTTAATGTCTTTTAATATTTATAATTTCTTTTTTAAATTAAGTGGGGTTTTTTTTTGTTTGTTTGTTTATTTGTTTGTTTGTTTCGTATGTGTGAAATAGTTGAAATAGTAACTTACAGCCAGTTTTGAAGATTGTGGATCTTGAACAACGGAAAGTCCGAGAGACATGTTGACAGCTTCCGAGGGCACTTCATTAACATACAGACAGTTTGTTAATTTTGGTTTAAACACACACACACACATTTCAAAGATGCACTGCAAATCTGTTGAAATTAAGTAATACCTATTTATGTGATTAACTAATAAGAATGAATGAAGTTTATTTTCTCTTCTATTATAATAAATGCAACATATCCCCATATATTTACAGTATTAATGCACTGGCATCGTTTAGATCCTTTTTACACAGTGGTGAGAAGACCTAATCTTTTGTAGGTCTAAAGGCTTTTTCTGAAGGTTAAACACCTCCCTTCATTTGAGAAAAATAAGATTTAAAAAATCTCAAATGTTTTAGGCTCTATTCAGACAGTATATATAGATCCCTAGTTATGGAAAATGACAAATAATATTTCAATTAGCACTGGAGTACAAAACCCAAAATACCATTAATGTTCAGTGATGAGCAGCTTCCTTCTGTGACCGAACAGCTATAAATCAATCCTCTTTGATTTTGACTGGTTTGAAATAAAGGATCACTCACGACCAGACTATAAGAAAAGCAGTAAGAATATGCATTAGAATCAACTAAACAAATATATCACTTGATGGATTTCCTAATGCGTAAAAGATAAGAATTAATAGAAACAGATATCAGCCATACAACAATAACGTCATATACCAAATGCAGGGTGAGTGAGACAAACAAATATCTATTGAAAATAAATGTTGGGTGCACAGGGGTGAACAATCTTGAGAAAGCTCCAACCAGCAGGACAAGATTTATGCCTCTAGAGATAGGCAATCTGGAGAACAGTCCCAGTCGGTGGCCAAACCAGGCAGAAGAATGGGAAGACCAGAGCAACGAATAGCAGAATATGCAATCAAAGTGACAGGACTCATAGCAGGCCAGTATCAGAGATTAGGGTCTCAGCACCAGGCTTAGTTGGCAGGCTGCCCTGGAGAACAAGCAGGCAGGGAGTCTCAGGCTGGTAGAGCAGGATTGGAGGGAACACACAGCACACAAACATACAAGACACCATTCAAGACCACACAACACCACAAGTCAGCACAAGACAAGGAGAAACATCATAATGTAATAAAAGGGAAAAAATAAAAGTTCAAGAATTTATTGTCATATGTAGAGGAAACACATTGTACAATGAAATTCTTGCTCTGTGAATCCACCACCAGCCACAGACATATGGCAAGGCAAGGCAAGTTTATTTATATAGCACATTTCTTACACAGAGGTAATTCAAAGTGCTTTACATAAAAGGAAGTAGAATAATCATAAAAACAACAATAAAATCAATAATCACAAAAAAGGAAGTAGAACAATCATAAAAACAATGATCACAACAATAAAACAAAGAATGTAAAATGTAAAAACTGATTGATATAATGATTTAAAAAAAGATTTAAAATTTGATTTAAAATAAGTTTAAGACAGTTAAAAACAGAAAATGATTATACAAAATGCAATCAGTTCGGACGAAGCACAGTGCTCATTCAGTAAATGCACAGCTAAACAGATGAGTTTTGAGTCTAGATTTAAATGTAGCTAATGTTTTAGCACATTTGATCTCTTCTGGAAGCTGGTTCTAACTGTGGGCAGCATAATAGCTAAAAGCAGATTCCCCTTGTTTTGTGTGAACCCTTGGTATTTCTGACTGACTCGATCCTAATGATCTGAGTGGTCTGTTAGGTTTATATTCAGTGAGCATATCTGCAATGTATTTAGGTCCTTGGCCATTGAGTGATTTATAAATGAGTAAAAGTACTACAAAATCAATTCTAAATATAACTGGAAGCCAGTGTAGGGACCTGAGGACTGGTGTGATATGCTCAGATTTTCTGGTTCTACTCAGAATCCTGGCAGCAGCGTTCTGGACGAGCTGCAGCTGTCTAATGGTTTTCTTGGGATGGCCAGTGAGGAGACCATTACAATAATCCACCCTGCTTGTGATAAAGGCATGAACAAGTGTCTCCAAGTCTTGACTGGAAACAAAACATCTAATTCTTGCAATGTTTTTGAGATGATATGAATAAATCCACCAAACCATATCACAAATACATAAATAAATGAAATAAATCCTGCATGTATGGATATGCATAAATATTAAAATTTAATAGTATAGGGTTACACTGTAAAATCTAATTAGTTGGGCTTACTTAAAAAAAGTATGCAAACCGATTGCCGTAATGCATACCGATTGAAGTAATGTGAAATAGGAATAGTATGTTGTATTGACAAATGCTTAGCTAGTATAGTTTACTTACACGAGAGTTCTAGTAACTAAAAAATAACTGTAGGGGGTACTTAATCATTTACTTTAGGTTTACGCTTGACTTAGTATAGCTACTCACTGACTCCCAGAGTGCATTGCGGCATGAATAAATTATGCAATTGCTTTGTTTTACTGTTGTTGTTTTTATTTGCTCATTTTATTTACTAACTTGTGTCAGCAGTAGCACAACAAAAAGAGAAAATAAAATAATATAATGGTTATTGTCACAATTAATAAAAATAAACAAAATTGAATTGTTACCATTGTTGTGATTCACGTGCTGAATGTTGAAGTCTGTGACGTCAGCACATTACCACAAATATTAAAGGACTGTCTCAACCCAATAAACTTTCTCAAGGTGTTTATGAAGAACAATGAAATTGTAAAAGATCATTAATAAATATAAAAAATGCATTAGCTAAAGAATTAAAAGATTTAGCTAATTAGAAGATCAGAATTAGAAGGTTGCTTTCTTATTACTTTCTTTCCCTTAAAATCAAAAAGACTTAATGTTGCATTGCTGCATCAATAGGAAGAAAATTATAAAAAGAAAAACAAAGCTCCAAGTGCCCAACCAAAGGGAACATTAATCACTATAATGGTAAGTAAAAAAATAAAAAATAAAAGACACACAAACAACATTTTATGAAAATCAATTTATGAAGTCAACTTATGTGATGTTCTCTCAAATATATAGTTGTATTGAAACAACTTTCAAAATGACTTCGGGAAATGAGTGAATGTAACTAGTGAAAAATAACTGCAGATTAACAATTAATTACTTTGCAAATTAGCAACATATTAGTGCACTGCTGCCTCTCACTGGTTTGTTAATGTCATTGGTTCCTTTGTGGCTACTTGAATATTTTAAGTAAACATCACTCAAAGCAGTAAGTAAATTGTTTTACTCGCTTGAAAGTAGCTGTAACTTAATAAAAATTAGTAAGTATAACAACTAAGTAAAGATAACTAATTATATCTAAGTAAGGTAAACTATTGGATTTTACAGTGTAAGGTTAGGGTTAGGGTTAGTATATAAGTACTAACCCTAAGTATATACATGCATTTAAAGTGATAATGGTTTAAAGTGAACAGTGCAGTGCAAACAAACAAATATACATGTACAAAGTCCAAATGAGGTAGGATGGGAAAAGACTATATTGTGTGTATTGTACTCACAGTCCAATCTGCTGTTATGGGGGGAGAGGCAATGGATGACACCCATTTACTAGCCTAATGGCCTGAAGGTAAAAACTGTCTCTTAGTCTTGACATTCTAGCTTTAAGACTCCTGTACCGTTTAAATGAATGTAGGAGTGTGAAAAGGCTGTGCTGGGGGTGACAAGTGTCTCTAATGATGTTAACAGCTCTCTTAATAGATCTGGACCCGTATTCACAAAACATCTCAAGGCTAAAATTAGCTTATAACTTGCCAATTTAGGAGAAAATCTTAAAAATAATGGGCGTGTCAGTCCTAAATTTAGGACTCCTAAATGTTTGCTCTAAGAGTATTTCACAAAGCATTTTAGTGCTAAAACTAGCTCCTAAGTCTGTGAAACGTTAGGAGTGAAAAGGACTCCTAAGTCACTAAGACCAAGCCACAAACTATCCTAACATGGCTGTTACCGGCAATCTGCCTTGGAACACAATCATTTAGAAACATTTGACGATTATGAGCTTTTAAAAAGGTATCACCTTTGGTTTTTGGAGGTTATCCCGATTCCAATCCTTTGATAATATCCTTGCGTTTATTAACCAGTTGGGCAAGAAATAACAGCTTTTCTTGCGTCCGGTTTGGTTTTCTTGTATGTTTGCATGTCTTACTATCAACCATGATTATTCTATTTTGTTAATTAAAAGGCTGTTTATATGCATATTCACTAATTGTTTAGGATAAGCAGACATGTAAGAAGCTAACATTTAAACCGAACATATACTTGTTTAATTAGTGACACTTAGCCTGTATTTTAACATTTTATTTGGATGTGGCAACATAATATCGCACTCTACAGTATTTCTATGAATAAATCTCTGACAGAGACCCCTCCCCTATCAGCCAATCAGTTTGTGCATAGTTAGTAAGCATACTGACATCATCGATAGCAACAAGGTCGACCCCGCCCTGACTCTTAGCTTAAGACTTCTCTTTATTCCTTAGTAAAAGTTTGTCTTAGCAGCTTTGTGAATAGGTTTTAAGAGAAAACGCTTAGCTAAAAACCTTTTACTGCTATTTAGGAGAACTCTTAGTGTTAAGGTAAAATGTTTTGTGAATACGGGCCCTGGTCTGGTAAATGCTGCCCAGTGCTGGTAGGGCTGTTCCAGTGATGATTTTGGCCAATCTCACCACACATTGCAGTGCCTTCCTATCCTGCAACTTCCAAACCAAATAATGATGGAGCTGGTAAGAATACTGTCAATTGCACACCTGTAGAAGTTGTTGAGCATTTGTTTTGACACTCCAAATTTCCTCAGCCTCTTCAAGAAGTGCAAACGTTGACGTAATTTCTTGACTAGCTCTGTAGTATTATGAGACCAGGGCCCGTATGTATAAAGAAGAAAAACATTTGTAGGAAAATCAATGTTTTAATCTGGCTTTCCTGGCACGCGTTCTAAGTCTAAAAAATTAATATGGGTAATGTTCTTTCTCAGTACTCTGCTTTCATGGCATGTTTGTGGCTGCCAAGTTTCAGCTATAAGAAGCAAACAACATTCGGTAGGTGACGCTCATCTCATTGGCTATTGCGGGTATCACATCAGAGGCAGAGTCATCAAAAGTAATATCAATATCAGTCAAATATCAGTTTGGGGACACTTCATCTCAAACAGGAGCAGTTAAATAATCATAATGACAAATGTTTGAGTAATGTTTTGTTAAAAGTTTAGTTATTATTCTTTCAAGTCATACCACATAAGAAAGTATATTTGTCTAAGGAGCTGTCATTTTGTGATGAGAAGCAATTTACAGATCATTCATAGATAAATCATTCATTTCAAGTTTTGCATATTGGGTTGCTGTGTATATTTTTTTGCTGTGTATATACTTTTTCTGTCTACTGCTGTAAGTTCAATATTTGTCAACAGGGGGTGCTGCAGTCAAAGACACAATTCAACAATGACAATTCTGAAGTCAAACTTTTAATAAAAATTTTGTTAATCAGTATAATTCTTCAGTATGTACAATGGAGCACAAAAGCTCACCTTGATGCATCCTTCTGTATAACCTTGTAGCCAAAGAATTTACTCTTTGGTGCAGTAAAGGTTTTCCAGGTAGACGGATCCATGTTAAACGCCATCACAGACTGAGACACTAAAGTGTTCAGAAGTGATAAAAAAAGGAGACTGAATTAGTTAGTAGAGACTGCATTTTTGCAAATGTATAAGATGGATATTTCTATATATTTTTTTAAATAATATTTTTTATATTTAATATAATTTTTTAAAACCAAATTAAATTAAAAACATGTTCTGCTGCACACTGTGCCTAACTAAACCATTAGTTTGTTTGCTTTTCTCTTAAATGCAGTTGTTCTTCCTTCTAAATATATTACAATATGAAATAAATTATATGTTTCGCAGTTCAATTCTCACAGATGCATGTTTGTGTGTAATGTGTCAAAGCAGACAGCTCATATGAAACCGAATGAGACCGAGGCATTTATAAAAGGAAGTTCACACTTATTAGATTTTGTTCTTGCTTTAAAAGGACATCTTTCATCTTCATCCATATAATAGGACTGGCCATGCTATTATGTATGCTATTACTTTAAAAAGTTGGCCAAGGTTTTTAACTTCTGAGGCTATATAAAATTACACATTATAATAAACAATTAATGTAGAGTAACTGTAACTCTACAGTCAAACTAAAAATTTAAGAGGTTTAAATTTAATTCTTACACAATGAATCATTTATTTATTTCTGTGTACAGCATGAATATTGCAATGCTTTCAAAGTTTTTTCATCACCACCGATTACAATCTTACAAGACAGTACAAAAAGGCTGAATACTTGTGCAACACAAGAAGGTTTACAAAAGCGCAAACTTACCACAAAAGATGCACAGTATGATGCAAAAGTTCTGGTCCATCATAACCTGTCAAATGTAGAAATGAAGGATGCATCAAGTTGTATGTTAAAGTGAGTACTAGATGTGGTTCACAGATGTGAAAAGGGGTGGAAGCATCAAACTAAAGAGGAACAACTTGATAAAGAGGAAATGATGAAAGTAAGATGAAATTTAAGAAAATAAAAGTTCAAGATAAATTAATTATAAATTATAAATCACATACATTGCAATTTATTCAGTTATTTAATAGACATTAAAAGGATGACAACAGAGGTTTTCCAAGTTAAGTATTTGAGAAGAGATGTATTTGCTATGTGATACATGGTTGCACTTGCACTGGGTTAAATGTTACTTGGTGGAGAGATGGCAGGCGACACCCTGGGGATGAGTGACAGAGATGGAACTGGTGGAGGAAGATACCCAGGTGGAGCAGAGCAGACGGAGAGCCAGGGTGACAGAGAATCCGGAGGGCCAAGGCGGAGCTGGAGCGACACAGGATGAAGGCGGAGCTGGAGGGAAGAAGGAGCCTAACAGAGCCGGAGGAACAGCGTGACGTGGCAAAGCCAGAGGAGTGGAGTCCCAAGGTGGCGGATGGTCGACGACTGACCAAGGCAGAGCCGGAAGAATGAGGGAGCCCAGTGGACCTGGTGGGATGACGAGCCACGGTGGAGACAAGGGAGCTAGGAGTCAAGGTGGAGCCGAAGGGTCAGAGGCTGGAGGTAGAGACAGAGGATCCCGAAGCGGATCCAAGTATCCAGATGGCAGAGCTTAGGAGATGCAGGAGTGCTGGACGGAGCCAGCATAGACACAGGAGCTTCCATCCACACCCTTAATCTCCCTCGGGGACGGACAATGTTGCCGGATCACGCACCTGGTCAGACGACTCAAGAGGCTCAGGCTCTGGGGCGATGATCGGCTCAGTCGCGGCAGGCCCAGGTTCTCCATCTGCGGTGGGATCAAGCAATAGCTCCGTGTCGCAGGATGACGGCTGGCTTATCTCTGGTTTGGGAGTGGGGCTGGAGATGACCTCCTCGTCGGGGCAGATGGAAAAATATAGTCCATTACTCTCCAGCACCCACTCCACAAATGCAACGAAACTCCTTCTGGGATCATCCACAGACAAATCACAAGACAAACTAGATCAAGTTCAAAGCAGTTGTAAAAGCCTGAAGTTTGAAAAATTTAGATAAATGGATTACATAGATATTGTTGCTAGCACGTTTCTAGCATGATTAGCAAGTTATTAGCATGTTGCTAACATGTTGGTGACATGTTTTTAGCATGGAAGAAACATTTCAGTCTGAAATAGTTTGAAGTTTAAAGTTGTTTTAAAAGGTTAAAGTTTGAAAGTTTTGAAGCCAATACAGTTTGTCAGAGATATTGTAGGATGTTGCTATGTGGTTGCAATGGTACCCAGGGTGGTTGCTAGGCTGTTGCTATGCAGTTGCTAGGGAACTTGGTGCAGTTGCTAGTATACCTGAGGTGGTTGGTAGTTGAATGCGGTTGCTAAGGTACTTTGAGTGGTTACTAGGGTACCCGGGGTGGTTGCTAGGGCTGTTGCTATGTGGTTGTTAGGGTACCCAGGGTGGTTGCTAGGGTGTTGGTATGTGGTTGCTAGGGTGCCCGGGGCGGTTGCTAAGGTGTTACTATGCAGTTGCTAGCATGTTACTAGCATGTTGTTACCATGATTAACAAGTTACGGATGAGTCAGAGAGTACCAGAGGGGACATTGTGATATCTCCAGAGTCGCACAGAGATCCATCTGAGCCTGGCCAAACACTCTCCAAATCTGCTTCACCACCTCGGGGTGAAGCATCTATTCCCTGGGCCTCACCCCCTGCCATAGGATGTCTGCTCCCACGTTGAGATGCCCAGGAACATGAATTGCTCTGAGTGAGAGGAGTTTGTTCTGGGGCCACACAAGGATCTGGTGCGCCAGCTTGTACAAGGGGCGCGAACGCAGACCTCCCTGGTGGTTGATGTAGTAGACCACCGCTGTGTTGTTGGTGCGCACAAACACATGGTGGTCTCTTATGTCCGAGAGGAAGTGTTTCAGAGCCCGAAACATGGCCAGCATCTCCAGGCAGTTGATGTGCCACGTGAGATGGTGACCACTCCACAGACCATGGGCAAGGTGGCCACTCATGACCGCTCCCCAACCAGTGAGGGACGCATCCGTCGCTAGTGTTACGTGGTGACAAGGAGCTCCCAACACCAGGCCCTAAGACAGGAACCAAGGCTTTTTCCACATGTCCAAGGCATGTAGGCATCGCCACGTGACCTTGATCATGCGAAACGGGTTTCCACTCGGGGAGAACCCCGTGGTCCTGAGCCACCACTGTAGGGGTCTCATGTACAGCAGGCCAAAAGGTATCACACTGGACGCAGCTGCCATCAGACCCAGCAGTTGTTGAAATTGCTTCACAGTGAGTGGCCGGCATTCTCTGACCGCCATCTGCTCTGACTGAGCAAGAATCAACCAATCGCCAATGCAGTTGAGCATGTGGATGCCCTGGAATCGCAGAGGAGCCAGAGCTGCATCCACACACTTCGTAATAGTGCGGGGTGAGAGTGCTAGACCGAATGGAAAAACCCGTTATTGGTATGCTTTGCCCTTGAAAGCAAACCTCAGGAACTCCCTGTGTTGAGGAATGATGAAGACGTGGAAGTAAGCGTCCTTTAGATCTATCATGACAAACCAGTCCTCAGACCTGATTTGTGACACGACCTGTTTGACGGTCAGCATCTTCAGCTGACGCAGATCTAACATGGGACATAGGCCCCCATCCTTCTTCGGAACAATGAAGTACCGGCTGTAGAAACCGGACTCCCTATCGTGAGGAGTGCCTACCTCAATGGCTTCCTTCCTCAGGAGAGTATCTACTTCTTGTTCCATTACCAGACCCTGCTCAGGATCGACCAGAGTGGGGAAGACCCCGTTGGAAGGAGGCGGCGGAGCACTGAACTGAATGCGATAGCCTCACTCTACAGTGTGCAGGACCCAAGCAGATACATTTGGCAGTAGTTTCCATGCTGCTAAAAAATCTACTAAGGGAAGCTCCACTCACTGCTACCTCTACACTCCCTCCAGAAATCTAAGATCCACTAGTGAGCGGTGTTTCATTGTAGCATCACACAAGAAAGACTGGCTGGTGGAATGATCTTCCCACCGCTATCTGGAATGCCGACTCCCTAACAACTTTCAAGCGACTGCTGAAAACTCATCTCTTTTGATACTTTTTGTTCTACTCTTTTTCCCTTTCTAGCGTGTACTTATCTAAACAATGCCTGTTATATGGTATTATGAGCACTTCCTATGTCGTTTTACCTCTTTAGGGCAATGATGTATTCCCCACTTGTAAGTCACTTTGGGTAAAAGCGTCTTCTAAATTAATAAATGTAAATGTAAATGGAACCAGTCTCTCGAGACTGGCCTCTGGTGTTTTTGAAGCTGCTAACTTGGCATTCTGTAACAGATAACCGGCAGGAAGCATCTGAACTAGCGGCTCAAGAGACCCCTGCGGGGGTAGCAAGCTCCTCAGCCCCACTACGTTTCCAGGCAGGAGGCACTGAGAAATGGGCTCAATGGAGACTGCTGCACCCTGGAACACCTGCAGGGTTAGCAAGCTGGTATCCTGAGGGCACAGAGGAGAGACGGACACCATGGAATGCGGTGCACTCCACTCTTCCCCAATAGGGGCTGCCCTCAAACAACCGTTTAGTCGAGGACTTCCTTGACTGAAGCACGATCCTCAGGTCGGGCTTAGCCTTGGAAGTCCCCGACTTAGAGTGCCGCTGATCCCGGTCCCGCTGTGGGGGAGTGCGAGAGGCGATGTTTTGTTTTTGTGAAGCCCGGTATAAGGAGCTGGTACACGGCTTGGGCTGCTCCCACCCAGTAGCCCCTTGAGCTAGAGAGCAACGAGGGAGATACCCTGAAACGGCGCCACTAGTTTATGAGCCTCCTGGTAACTGTCAACGACAGGGTCAACCACAAATGCCTCTCTGCTGCCACCAGAGCTGTCTTTTTGGTAGCACAGAGAGACAAGTCAGCGGTCCTCTGGAGCTTGGTGATGTCATCCTTTTTGATCTCCTTGCCTTTATCTAGCTCTTTTAGCAGGTCAGCCTGGTATGCCTGTAACGCTGACATGGTGCGCAGACAAGCACCAGCCTGACCCGCTGCCATGTACCCCTTACCCACCAGCGCTGAGGTCGTACAGCAGCCTGGAGGGTAAGGTCAGAGCCTTTAGAGATGATGCCGTATCAGGGGACAGATAGTGCACAAGCGTCTGTTTCACCCAGGGCATTGCTCTATAATGGCTCTCTGTCTTCCCTGCCATAATAGTCTGAGGCGGGGAAGAAGAGGGGGGCCGAGAATGGTCTAGCCCACAACCTCCACACCAGGGAAGAACGACAGGCTCTGATGAGAAGGTGGCGGTCTATTACACAGGAAGTGCTGATCAAATTTGCTTCGCTGCGGTTCAGCCTGTTTCTTAGCGGGCCAGTCGATGTTCAACTCTTCACTGACCATAGAGCAGGCTTCTGATCCCCGAGAACGGGCAGTGGATCTGACAGGTGCGGAAGGAGATTCCTTCCAGCAGATCCAGCTGCGAACCCCACGAGTGCAGCTGTTGCTCCGCCTCGGCGGAAGCGGGGCCAGACCCGTGAGAAATGCTAGCGAACGCTCCCTCCTTGAAGAGAGCCTTCCGGGGGCGGAGGGCACGCAGGCTAAGACACTCGCAATGCGGGCTGTGTGTATGCCTGCTCAGAATGAAACGTGAGCAGGGAGAAACACACTGTCTGTAAAGTGGTCTGCTATCTTCCTTTGCCTCTTTAGATTGTATTGTTCAAAATGTTGAAATCAAGAGTTTTGGACTTTACACATTGTGGAGAGTTTTTGGAGAGCTGTTTTTTTTTTTTCACTGAAATAAATGTTTTTGTTATTATACAGGGTGTAAAGCACCAAAAAAAAAAAAAAAGTACCGGATACCGGCACCCCTGCCCCATCCAAACGCTGCCCCCCTTACCCCATCCAAATACCCCCCCCAACACACACACACTAATTTGTTCCCTTTTTAATAAATGAAGCAACTTTTCTCGTTTTGATTTAAACAAAATCATTTAATCAAAGTAACAAATTAGTACAAGGTGGCCATGATTTACTAACAGGAAACAAATTCTAAATTTGTGGCCATGAGATATCAGCCTATGTTTTCAGTGTGTAATGTTTGGGGGACCATAGTTTTTGTTACTTTTATTAAACAAAAATCTTCTGTAGTGCACCTTAAAAGGAAGAAATTGTTGTATGAACATCCGTTAATTTGGATGAAAGAACTCAAAGTAAAAAAAATAAATAAAAGTAATTGGTCAATTCTGCATTAATTTTCATTTAGATTTTCCACTTCATCAGCTTCTTGTGTTGGATCCTTTATCAGCTGCTTGGCCTTTCTTTTGAAAAAGCCAGACTAAAAAGAAAAGAAAAAGAAAATATTTTGCATCATGTTAACACTATTAGAGAATTATAAAAAGGCTGGTATATGGCACCTTAAGGAGGACAGCTGTGATGAGCGAGATAATCAGCAGTCCTCCAATAACTCCTACAATGACCTCCTTTAGGATGCTCTGTTCCTCATAGACCTCCACCTGAGTGTTTACCTTCACACGCACCAACACAATAAAGATTTCATGCTACTAGAAGCAACAGTATATATGTTAACGTCACTAACACCTGGAGAATTATGATATTATCTTTAGTGAACTACAAGCATTACCTCGCAAACTGGCACAGAGCTGAGGGAATCAGAGAAGTAAATATATTTGTCCTCATCATAATCCAGAGACGCTGTACTGACCAACTGAAAAGATGCAGACCTAATCCCAATCTATGAAAGTAAATGAAAATATTAGAATGGCAGAAATTTCTTGTCTAATAAAGATTTGTAATTTCACATACCTGCTCAATCCACCCAGAGCTCACATTGCCAGAGATGTTATAGAACTTCCTTTCATTTCTCATCAGATTCACATCACACCTGAAGACCGCACACACCGCCACAGAGCAATTCTGACAGAAAACCATGTTATAACAATCAAACAAGTTTATTTTGACACAATTTACATTTTGATCAATTATTTATTAAAAAAACTAATTTCTAATAAAAAATTAAACCAAATGTAATTCACCAAGACATTTTTCGTTTTGAGCACTTTCAGAAAAGCAGTGGAGGTGGGTCGCTCATCTCTTTCCCTGAAGCAATCTGGAATCTTTTACAAAGCAAAATATTTTTGTAACATTTACAATGATAGTTAACCTTAAATAGTCTTGCCTACATGTCATTCCAAACTCAATAGGCTTACTTTCTTCCATGGAACTAGAACAGGGGTGGCGAACTCCTGTTCTGGGGAGCCGCAGCCCTGCAGAGTTCAGCTCCAAACCTAATAAAAACTCACCTGCCTGTAGCTTCCTAGTAACTCTTCAGATCTTGATTAGCTTGTTCAGATGTGTTTCATTAGAGTTGAAGCAAAACTCTGCAGGGCCCAAGCTCTCCAGGACCAACGTTCGCCAATTCTTTTTAACAGTGTCCTCAGCCATAAAAGTATAGTCCAGACAACTGAAGTATTTAATGTGCAAATTTGGACTACAAAAGTCATATGGACTACAATAATGGCACCATATAGACACTAAAGGCTTTTGGTTCTTGTTTGTTTCTCCTTGATTCGTGTGATTTACACAAACTTTTACCTGCACATTTTTAGTAGTCCAGATGTTTTCGTCTCCCAGTTTTACAGGTACTCTAATGAAAACTGTTACATTTAGCTCTCTAAACTCATTCTTCACCTTAGAGACATAAACAGAAGGAGAAGGATTGTTACCAACAACTGTTGTTATTTCAGTACTGATGTGAGATAAAATAAAGGAACACAGAAGAAGCACCTTTACCTCCAATATCTGTTTTACTGGTTTTTCAAGATTCTTCCCACTGGTGAAATTGATATAAATGCTGGAATCTGTATGTCTTTAGGAGAAACACCCAGTGAGAAAAGCAAAGTATGAAAAGGTCCATATAACTAAATAAATATCATACTTGTAAACATACTACAGCAAACAGAAGTACTGACCTCAACATGGTAACATAGATAGCATGTTTTACACTGATGTTTCTCGTTTTTACCAGTTCACTGTTTTCAGAGTGATTTGTATTGCCACTGGAAATGACAGAACATTTTGGTTTGTGCTACTTTTCATACTGATATAATTGGTTTAATAGACAAGGATTGACACCATACCTGGTAACAGATGCACTGAATTTCACCTTTCGGTCAAAATAACTTTCTTTATCAATACTGTAAATAATGTCAAACACAGCCTAGAAGAAGGGGGTAAGACGTTAAAAGCATTATAAATCGAAGAAGCTTACAGGGGGTCATGAACTGCCTTTTTTAAAATTATTTTGTACTGTTCTCTGAGGTTTCCTTATAATGTTCTCAAGATTTTACAAGATCATAATTTAGAGGTAATAGACTATTTCCTGTTTTGACTTGACCCCCCATCAGAACGCTCATGGCAGATTTTAGACTCAGAAGTAAACACCCACTGATATGATTGGCACTTGTGTATGTTAGACCAGTAAGGTTAGTTAGTTAATGTTAATTAATTACATCAGTTAACGTGAACTAAGAATGAACAATACTTCTACAGCATTTACTAATTTTAGCTGATGTTACTTCCAGCATTTACTTATGCATTATGTCATCCTGGTATCGTGGACTCCCTCTCTCAATTAATACAAATGCAGCTGCTGTCTTTTTGCGACGATTGTTTTGTACACTGTAAATGGATTATAAGATAACAAACAAACTGGTAAGATTTTGAAACATTTTCATCTTAAATCAGTACATTTAATAGCCAGAATTATTTATGTGGTAAAATGTTCTGTAATAAATGCAGTGACTACACAAATGCAATGCAATGGTCTTCCCTAAACATCCATCTAGTTAAGTTGGCTTGAGAAAGCCAACTTACTGATATGCTACTTAAACTTATTAAGTTGGCTTGAGAAAGCCAACTTACTGATCTACTATTTAAACTTCTTATTAAGTTGGCTTGAGAAAGCCAACTTACTGAAATCCGACTTAAACTTATAGTTAAGTTGGCTTGAGAAAGCCAACTTACTGATCTGCTATTTAAACTTCTTATTATTAAGTTGGCTTGAGAAAGCCAACTTACTGATATGCTATTTAAACTTCTTATTAAGTTGGCTTGAGAAAGCCAACTTACTGAAATCCGACTTAAACTTAAAGTTATTAAGTTGGCTTGAGAAAGCCAACTTACTGATATGCTACTTAAACTTAAAGTTATTAAGTTGGCTTGAGAAAGCCAACTTACTGATATGCTACTTAAACTTAAAGTTATTATTATTAAGTTGGCTTGAGAAAGCCAACTTACTGATATGCTACTTAAACTTATTATTATTATTCTTCTTACTAAAACCGTTGACTGCTACTCCTCCTAGAGCTTTAACTCTACAAACTCCAAACTCAGCCCAGATCTTCAAACTGATCTGAAGTTAGTTGCTATATCTTTTCTAACTGATCAGACTTACGGTTTTCCTAAAAATGACGTTTAAAACTGGGAAAAATCCCATAGACTTACATTGACGGAATGTTCAAATGAGCCAGCACTTTTCAAATTCCAACTGTCAAAACTCCCAGAATCCTTTGAGCCTCAATCAAGCTTCCCTTCTATGTACTGTATTTCTAATCCATTTAAACTCATTCAAACTCATCTATCTATCTATCTATCTAACCAATACTATCTATCTATCTATCTATCATCTAACTCTATCTATCTATCTATCTATCTATCTATCTATCTAACCAATACTATCTATCTATCTATCTAACCAATACTATCTATCTATCTATCTATCTATCTATCTATCATCTAACTCTATCTATCTATCTATCTATCTATCTATCTATCTATCATCTAACTCTATATCTCTA